>NW_019170470.1:378979-514020 GCF_001890805.1 Aspergillus glaucus CBS 516.65 | reverse complement strand
GCCACGCTTGCCGATGCCGCCGTTGGCGGAGTGACCGAGAACGTTGATACCATCGTTGTTCAGGGCCTGGACGTGACCGAGAGCATCGACGACGTCAGCACTGTTGTCACTATTGACCTGGCGTCGGCCGATGCCACCGTTGGCCTTGCCGCCAAGGATGTTGATGCCATCGTTGTTCAAAGCCTGAACGTGGCCGAGGGCGTCAACAACGTCCTTGCTGTTGTCACTGCTGACCTGACGCTTGCCGATGCCGCCGTTGGCGGAGTGACCGAGAACGTTGATACCATCATTGTTCAGAGCCTGAACGTGACCAAGAGCATCGACGACATCCTTGCTGTTGTCGCTGCTCACCTGGCGCTTGCGCGATCCACCGCCGAGCAAACCATCCAGAGCACCAAGCTGACGCTTCGAGATACCGCCATTAGCCTTGCCACCAAGGAGGTTGATGGCGTTGCCGTTCAGGAGCTTAGCGTGGCCAAGAACATCAAGGATGTCCTCACTGTTGTCCTTGCTCGACTCGACGCTGCCGTAGTGCTCGGGGTAGAGGCGCTCGAGCTCCTGACGCTTGGAAATGCCGCCGTTGGCCTTGCCGCCGAGGACGTTGAGACCATCGCCGTTGACGAGCTGGGCGTGACCGAGGAGGTCGACAACGTCCTTGGAGTTGTCCTTGTTGACCTCGTGGTGAGCGGGGTGCTGGGGGAGAGGCTTGCCGTCGACGATGGCAGCGATTTGGTCAGCCGGGGAGATGGGGGCGGCGTTGGCCAGGGTGACCACGATGGCAGTGAGGGTAGCGATGGAGAGTTGCATTTTGTTCTGTGGTTGTTAGCTCCTTTGATCTAACTGAGGGTGCTGGCGGAACATACCTAATTAAGAATTAAGTACCGAAAGTGCACAATATACAGTTGAAACGAATGACGGAGTGGAAAAATATGCAAGAGCTGAAAGTGAAATATATATAAGAGAGATGGTTTTTGATGATGATGAGAAACCGATATCGACCACCGACACAGGCCCTTATATACCTTTTCTTCCTCAACGACATTTCTCAAAATGGCATTGTTGTGATCGCGTAAGTGTCAAGTAAGGGAGCCTATAATTAAAACGATCTCATAAAGTCAACTGCCCTGTATACTGTCTATCTGCCCGGTCATATGCAGCCTGCAGCGGTGACTTTCTAGAAGCCCGCCGAGCGAGACGAACCCGCCCCCCGGGATGTGAGATATCAGACGCACTCGCCGCGAGGGGGGGTGGAGGGGGGGGGGAGGTCGGTCTGAACTATAACTGGCGGTGTTATTGAAAGTTTCCGAAATAAGAATCAGTTCGGGGACCGTTCATTCGCACATATCTAATGCAGGTGTGATCTCAAAACAATAATTTCATGTAGGCACCGCTGCAGGGTTCTGCATCCATCGCACCATCAACGGCGCATTGTCCGTAAGAAAAAAGGGAGACATCTGAGATCTGCCATTGTTGCTCCGAATCTGTCGAGTTCCTAGCATTGTGCTAGCAGGCGTGTCAGTATGTCTCTGGGAAATCTCGGGGCGACTCACCGATATTCATGAACTATGAGGCTTTTGCATATTGCGGCTTCCTATGTTCGAAAGAACCAAAATCGATTCAAATCATTATAATTGTTGTTATTACTATTAAGTTAAACATATTCCAAAGTCCTATGTCGAGACAGTCTGAGGACCAACATCAAGCAATGAACAAGGTAAAGTAAGTACATTTTTCTCTGTGAAAAGAAACCCCTCTATCACTAATCGTAGTTTATAAGAGGTTATTGAGGAGGTTTTTCAGGGCGTTGTTGAGGATGCTCAGCTTGATCAGGGTGTTATTCTTGGCCTCTGTGTTGTCGCCTCGCTTGGCCAAGTCGTTTAGGACGTCTTTCACAGCATTGTTAGCCACCTTGGCGTTGACAATGGCATTGTCATCGATGGCCTCGTCACGCTTGGCAAGGATACCACCAAGGAGGTCCTCATCCCGTTTGGCAGCGTTGTTGAGGACGTCCTTAACGGCGTCGTTAGCCACCCCGGCCTTGATCAGAGCATTGTCGTCGTGGTGGCCGTGGTCGCCCTCGAGGCCAAGGAGGTTCTCATCCCGCTTGAGGAGAGTGCCGATGCCCAAGTCCTCGTCGCGCTTGTCAAGGAGACCGCCAAGGGGATCCAGGAGACCGCCAAGGAGATCCTCATCCCGTTTGGCAGCGTTGTTAAGGACATCCTTGACGGCATCATTAGCCACCCCGGCCTTGATCAGAGCATTGTCGGTGGTTTCGGTGTCGACGCCTCGCTTGAGAAGCCCACCCAGGGCGTCAGTCAGCTGCCCAAGCAGGCCAGACAGCTCGTCAACCAGACCGCTGAGAGCGTTGTTGCCAACGTTCTTCACGGAATCGTTCAAAACATCGGCTTCGATGAGAGCGTCGTCGCCGCGCTTGAGAAGGCCGCCCAAAGTGCTAGTAAGCTCCTTAACCAGGCCGTCCACCTCCTTGAGCAAGCCACTAGCAGCGTTGTTGCCGACGTTCTTCACGGAGTCGTTCAGAATCTCGGCGTCGACGAGGGTGTTGTCACCGGGAACCGGGGCGGTACGGGCAACAGCCACCATGAGGGCCATGAGAGTAGCGAGACTGAGCTTCATTTTGACGTAGATTGAAGGTAATCGAGCTGGATTGAAAGATCAGTTTGGAGTTTTGATAGCAAAAGTAGGCTCAACTCACACTTTCAAAGGAATTGTGCTTTGTTCTCGCTTTGGCTCTTGTAGATAGAGGATAGAGGAGAGACTGTTTCTTCTTGTTGGGATGATGAACGAACAACCGGGATCTTCTAGGTAGAAATAGCATTTGCTCGCTGCCCTGGAACAGCACATTATCTTCCATCGACTATGGTCATCTTAGTAATCCACATAGATTCAGGCACAATAGTGAACTGGATGGAACCCGAATTGCAACATGGCGACCCGAGGCACCTGCTGAGGTAGTAGATAGACGATGACGCGAGAAGGAACGCACGGATGAGGAAAGATGTGTATTTGGCGATCTAGGCCATTGGAACGCTGGAAGACGAAAGTTAGAGAAGATGAGGTGAGAAGGTGAAGTGAGGTTGAGACAAGACTCTGCGAACAGAGGGACTAGCCTGGTTGGGAAAGGAAGTATAGCCCAGCCGGCATGTACATGGTGATTGATGTTGTTATTTCTATACTAAATGCTGAATGTTAGATTAGTGTGAATAGTATATCTAATTGTTCTTCGGCACTATTTTGTACATATGGCTCTTAAGTATTACTTGTAGCGATTTAACCCCGAAGCCGAAATATATACAACCCTCACAGCACAGTAAACCACACATCAACAAGAAAAAATAATAATAACCACCAACCTTTTCCACCATAATGCCCAGAATCAAAAAACAACATACAATCCAATTTTCAAATCCAAAACGAAGTCCAACATGTCACCCACATCCAACACTCCATCCCCAACCACGGCACACAAACACAACACCCCACTCTGACAGCCCTTGTCAAATCCCTCCGAAATTGCAAATTCCTATCCAAAAGGTTGCAAGGATGATGAGATCCCCGAGTTGTATACGTTGTATGCTGTTGTTGTGGTCATGGTCTCGTTCCATACCTGGTCTTGCCGCATCCAGCTACATTCCGTAACCCCCCCCCCCCCCCTATCCACGGTTTCAGGGTCTCGGGATTGGATTGGCTATCGATGGGTGTTTTTAAGGTTGTAGATGTCATTTATTTGTCAGTGGTGGTGTCAGGGTTTTTCTGTGGCTTGATATTGACAGCTGAAGTAGGATCCGAGGATGTACATTGGCTGTACTGAGGGGACCGGTGGATCCGGTAGAAGGGAATATGATAGCTGCAACACATTCTAAATCAAACCAATCCATGTATTACTAGTATTCCCTACCCGTAGCGCCATGTAATCCCATCCCAAAAAAAAAAAAAACTACGCCAACATGCCATGCAAATGTGGTGATTATGCAAGCCCCGAAAGAAGCCAATAAACAAGAAAAAGAAAAGCAAACTCATAATCCCACCTTTGCCCTCTTCCTCCCCGGTCCCGACGACGCCGACGCAACACCAATCCGACCCCCAACCTGAACCTCCTCCTCATCCGCAAACAAAGCCCCAATTTCAACCGGCCATTCAACGCCCATCTCCCTTGCCCGTCGCTGTACTAACTCCAGCTTTGCCTTTCCGACAACCGACCGTCTTGCGAAAGCTTTCGCTGACACAGCGAGGCTGATAAACGCGTCGCGGTTTTGCGGGTTGGAGAGGTTGGGGAGGAGAGGAAGAAGAGCGGTTGTCACCCAGAGCGTGTTTGGGACGGGGGTGCGGTCTGTTCCCCATGCGGTGCGGTGGATGCGCGTTAGGGTGGAGATTTTGCGGGCGTAGAACAGGTCGAGGGTGTCGTGGTAGCTGGAGGTGTTGGGGAAGGGGGAGAGGGAGGTATTGTCGAGGTCGGGTTTTATGGACGGGGCATGTTGGGAAAGGGTTATGCAGATGCAGTAGTAGTACATACTGTAGTTATGTTAGCTAGCACTCAAGGCTGAGGTATAGGGAAACGTACTGGAAACATAATACATGAGGAACTTGAGTCTCCTCTGATTCTCTCAAACAGATGGGTAACCGATCTTTCCAATCTCGTAATCGAGCACAGAACTTCTCTGTTTTAGCCTCCAAATCGGCCAGTGGTGGATTGCTCCCACCAAAGTAAACCCAGGCAAGATCATGCACGATGCGATTCAATCCGCACAACGCATGAAACACACAGCTCGTATGCGCCTGCGACCCCTCCAATTGCAACGGGTACGGATGCCATACATCCTCCGCCGAGCACACCGGCGACGGCAAAGGCCGATTGGGGGTCTTAATCGTGGGAATCTTACATAATGCGAGGGCTTTGAGCCTGAGCCAAGGAAGAGTCAGTCGGTTTTTACCCGGCACCTCGCCGATTTCTGGGAAAGGTCCCTACGTCGCAATGTTAAATAGGCCCCATATTGTGTGGTCTATTACCCGGTGGTGGGCCGTGGGGCGAGAAAGGGGTTGTTGTTTTGAGAGTTCGTCGACAGCGAAAGCGAAGTTGTTTCGGTAGATCCAGCCGGAGCGGCCTTTGCAGGTTAGGCTGGCACTGTTCTTTTTGTAAATGATGGCGCGTGATTTGAAGGTGGGTGGACGGACGTACTATACCGATAATAAGCCCAGAGCTTGTGTTGTAGCAAGGGTGATTCTGCCTTCTTCTTCGACAAATAGCCGTTTCGCTTCGCTGTAGAAATGCGCGCCTCTGGAAGCCGTGTCCCCGGGGATTGCATATGCCTGGGCCGAATTCGAATGCGTCTAGCATATGTTATCGGCTTCAGCGTTCGACGGACGCGGACGTAAAAGATCAAATACTTACACAAGCCAGAGCTAGCATAGCATTAACCAACAACGGCGAACAACACCGCACCCTCAACTCTCCCGACCTCATATCCCGTATAAACAAGTCTCGATCCAACCAGTTGAAAAATGGATGGAACCAAGTAAACCACAACGACACCAGCTGCGAGACGAACCTCGCATCCTGGGTGATATTCGTCCACGGCGCCGCCGGTACATCAAACAACGGAACATCCGCCAACTGCTCCGGCGAGAACACGGTCCTTGTCGCAGGCGACTCTGACTCCGACTGTGGCCCATTTCCATTCCTAAGCTCCCACTCCAAACTCTTAGGCGTCACCTTCTTCCTCTCTGAATCCCCGCACGGCCGCTCCTCATCAAGGTAGAATTGTATCTCAGCCAGGGAGGCATCACTGCGAATAAGGTCGAGCAGCTGGAGCACGCGACGGTCGGCGGAATCACGAAGTGTCCGGACAAGACTTAATAATAAATCATTGCGATCTTCAAGGGTCTCGAGTTTGCGCTTGATCCCGGACTTGCGGCGTTTATCGCTGGTGTTGTCGACGGTGCATTCGACGTGGTTCTTTAGGCAATTTTGGCAGGGAGGTGCGCCGGAGCACTGTTCCGTAAATGGTCAGTTTTTCCCCCCTCGTCCCACTAACCTCTTTGCAAGGATATATTTTTTATTATGGAGGGTACCTTTAACTTCCGAGCCTTGCACGCCGTACAAGCAACACCGATATTAGTCCTCTTCCTAGACTGCTGGCAGGCATCATCGCCGTTACTCTCCCGACGAGTCCCACTAGACACCGGGACCAAAGGACGGTGGATATCAGTCATGGTGATGATGCGGCATGTCGACTTTCCAAGAAAAGAAAAAGCGAGCGAGCGAGCGAGCGAGCGGGAAACAGGGAGCGAGCGTCAGTATATAAATGAAAACGGAGAAATGAGAGCAAAGGCCCCGCTTAAAGTGACGCCCAGCCCCGACCAAAGGCAGACGCGGTCGGGCTCCTTCAATAACTAATAATATAGAAGGAATTCCGAGAGCGCCAATCACAGGGCCGGCATAGGTGCGTCGGAACTCCAGAGTGCAGCGCCGCAAAAAGGAAGCATTTGAAGGGGGCATAATGGGCTGGACTACAGAGTACAGATGAACTATGCGATTATGCGCTGGGGGTTTGTGATAGGTACCATGACGAGGTGGCCCGGGGTGGCCCGGGGAGATGGGTAAAAAAAAAAAAAAAAAAGTGATTATACAGAGTACTCTGTAGTAGCATTGAATATCAACTCAATTAATTCAAATATGTCTACTCCGTACCAAGGGGGACATAATTATGTATATCAAATCATTCCTGCGCCGGTTTCCCAGCTACCACAGGAGTCGTCTTCTCCCCCATCTCCTGCGTGTCGTGATGATGGTGCTCTCGCGATGAGAGCGATCCCTCCGTATCAATCACCCCCGAAGCATACGCCGAACTCTCCTCATCGCGCCAGAAGTCCTTCTTCCCGTGAGCAGCACGCTTCAACCACGGCGGAATAAACCCTCCAGGCAACTTATATGTCCAGTCCTCATGATCCTCTTCCTTGTTCGGCGGCTTGATGCGTCCGCCCGATCCCTTCTCGATCATCCACACAATCACGTTCAGTGTGACATAGCTCAGGATACCCGCGATCAGACCGTATGCGATACTATACGTGAACGGCATGACGGCGATGGTCAGGAAAGCCGGAATCGCGTCGCCGTGGTACTTCCAGTTGATCTCGGTCGTGGCTTTGGTCATTAGCGCGCCGACGATGACGAGTGTGCAGCCGGTGGCCCAGGGTGGGATGGAGGCGAAGATTGGTGCGAAGAAGACGGCGATGAAGAAACAGAAGCCTGTTACGCAGGACGTGAGGCCGGTTTTTCCGCCTTCTGAAATGCCGGCGCCGCTTTCTACGAACGCTGTGACGGGGGAGACGCCGAAGAGGGCGCCAATCGAGACGCAGATTGCGTCGACCATCTGCAATTGTTAGAGAATGTCATACTTGGCAGAAGGTCAAGAACGTACATAAGCCATGGAGCTACCCTCGAAGTCCTGGGTCTCCTCATCGATGGTTCCAGCAAATCGCGCCATCGAGTACAGAGTACCGGTGGTATCGAGAATATCGACATACTATCTCGGTCAGTCGACAGCACTAAGTCGGAAGAATGGCGATACTTACCAAGAAAGTAATAAACGCCAGGCCAAACTGCGCCCCATGTCCAGAGAGATCCCATTCCTGCGCAACCAGAATCTTCTGGATCGGGTGGAACGTGACCACCTGCTTGAAGAAATCGAAGTTGCTGTTTCCGACCTCAGTGTGCGGGAAGTAGGTCACAGGCGTAGGACGAGGCCACGAGATAATCGATACCAGCAGAATGCCCGCAATCACCGCACCGCGCACACG
This sequence comes from Aspergillus glaucus CBS 516.65, assembly GCF_001890805.1. Classification (NCBI taxonomy): domain Eukaryota; kingdom Fungi; phylum Ascomycota; class Eurotiomycetes; order Eurotiales; family Aspergillaceae; genus Aspergillus; species Aspergillus glaucus. The sequence goes on along the minus strand of NW_019170470.1, from coordinate 506,205 downwards.
GTACATCATGAGCAATGCCGTGATGACACCACCGCAGAAGATACCGATCCACATGGTCGGACTACGCATCTTGTCGGCACTGGGACATAACCCGGTGGTCGCATCGCGCTGCGCATCCGAGCAACCGGCCAGCTCCATGGGCTGGTCGGTCGCGCCCGTCACCAAGCCAATACCGGCGCTGTATGATAATCCGATGAGCGTAAGATATAACCCGATACCAGCACCGGTCGCTAGTTTAATCGATGCTGGCAGCGCCCGCGCAAGCCATTGTCGAATACCCAACAGTGTCATCGCCAAAAACACCCATCCTTCGACAAACACTGCTGTCACGGCGATTTCGTAAGGGATGAGACCGTTTCCGTGATGACCAACAACCGTATACGCGAAGTAGGCATTCAAACCCATTCCCGGCGCCAGCGCCACGGGCAGATTTGCCAGCAGACCCATGAAGAAAGTAGCCAAGGCGGCGATCGCAGCAGTCGCCGTCACGGCATCGCGGTGCACTTCCTGGACGCAGAGGAGGTATTCGGTGTTCGTGTTACAGCGGTCCGCCATACTTTCAGGAGGGCAAAAGCAGGTACCGCCAGACTCGGAGGTGATGTTGGCATTGACGCTGATAATGTAGGCCATGGCGAAGAAGGTAGCCAGACCGGCGCGGATTTCGGTAAAGAAGTAACTGCCTTTGCGTTCTTTGGGCTATTCACCCCTCCATTAGTTTGGCTTTCTGCTGCCACTGCCGTTGTAGACATACATGACCAGAACCCTCAAGACGAAAATGCCTCCCAACCGGGCTCCGAGCAACCGACAGGTTGACTCGGTGCACCCATTCAGTAACGGCAGCGAAGCCCATGGCGGATAAATGGTGTGCTATACAAGCGCTGAGCAGCGAAGAACAGTAGTCCGCGGACACATTCTTGTAAGAACTGAATCACGACGCCACCGCGCGTAGAAAAATTTCACCCCACAGTCACGGGCATGAGACCCCCGATATCTCACACCAATTGCAGCCCTGCTTGGCATGTATACTCCGGCCAATAATACTGCGGGATAAGCGATCGGATATCTCTATATGGGAAACTCGCCGACGGAAGTGGCCGGCTATCCCGGCTGTCATTGTGCGCTTCAAGAGTCTATCAGGGCTGTCAGCTCGGAGGCCGCCATTGTTTTTTGTACAAGTAGATAGACCGATATATAGGGTATGCTAGCTTATCTGTAAAGTGGAAGATTACATATGAGTTATTACAGGGGTACAAGGATAGATAACGCCTACGGGTTTACTGCCCGGACATACTTCGGTCGTTTTATATAAGTCACGTGTATTTCCAAAAATGGATGACGAGCACGTGCAGTCATAGCCCTTACAGAAAGATCCTTCTCAAAGACAGATCCTATTTCGAGATGCTACGGTCAATCCAAGAGCTCAAGGAGCTCAAACGAAAAGAAATCCCTATCATAGTCCGCAAATGGCAGCAAGAAATACAGCAGGAAGAAGAGCACAAAAAGGGAAAACACCTTACACCCCAAAGCCCAAGACACGAAACAAGAGCCCCCTAGCATTCGAGAAAGGCTACTACTTCTTCTACGGCACTTTATAAAAACCATTCACTTTCATCAGTCCTCCGTTTGCCGGAATCTGAGCCACCGATACTGCGCCGTGCAGCTGAGGAATCGGAACAGAATAGGAGAGAAGATTAAGGAGAATCCAATAAGGGAAAGGTTTTCTTTTTAAAATAGTGACAGTGAATTGACAAACTGTCACACATTCACTTCTAGCATCAAGATGCCATACTTTGAAAGGGTAGCCAGCATCACTACTCATGGCCGAATACCTGGCGAATCTATCAACACATCCAACACATGGCCCAGGCCTCCTTCAATTCCAATAGCTTCATCTCTCTCTTGCATATCCCATGGCGCACATCCAGCAGCACCGATTCCAGCTCTTATCATTCGGACATTTCCCCCTGACTCACGGACGAGGTCCTCATCATGCCACCGCAGCACAACCGGCGTGTTCATACCAGCTCCCAACTCCAGAATAACCGTGTTCGACGACCGCGCTGTATCCTCAATGAATGCCTTATAGCGCTTCTCCTGTGCCAAAAACCGGACAGGGTTAAAGTAATCTCCTCCGCGGACGCAAAGGGTTAATTCGCCTCCGCAATACTCGCATCTGGGTATCTTGGAGGTGTCTGTTATACACTGGGTTTCAGAATTGAGGAAGGGCAAAGCGGCTATGAGGAACGGTTCAGAGAGAAATACAGCATCCCGGCGACATTTTGCGAAGCATTGCAGATATCGATACTGGCCCTGCGGCGTGGTAATCCGGTCCTCGTCGAATTCATTGACAGCGAAGAAACCATCTGCATTGGAGGTGCGGACGAAGTAGCGCGATTCGAAGCGTTGGGTCAATCGTCGCAATGCGGAATACATCAGCGACGTCGGCCAAGTCTTCACCATGTTTAGATGATTGAAATAGTATCCCCATTTCTGCGCCGGGGAGTCCCATTCTTGGAACCCGAAGACGTCGTATAAGCGTTTCAAACCGAGGGGAAGGAATGCCGGGAAATATTTTGCGAATAGGGCTGGTGAGGTATAGTCCAGTCCTGTGGCTGCGGACAGTCCAGCCCCAGCGCTGATGATAAGGGTGTCTGCCTCTTTGATCCACCGTTGCGCTTTGAGGAGAGATGGATGTTGAGAATGGATGTCTTGCAGACTGGACGGCAGAGATTTTTGAGCAAACGGATACCGAGACCTCAAGCTCCTGAACTTCTTCCTGTATATCGTAGCATCCCCCTCAGCAAACACATCGAATATCACATCCGTCACAGTTGTCTGTGGGTGCCCCCGACACCACTCCACCACCGTATCCAGAGCAATATCAACAGCCACACTCGGCGGAAACGCAAACAACCCGGTCGAAATACAACAAAACGCAATCACCTTCCTTCCATCCACTAACGGCGGCAATCCCTCCATCGCATCCAAGCAGGATCTATAACAACTCGCCAACCGCTCCTTCTGCTCCGCGGTCGGTTCACCCTCTTTCCCACGCATCTGCGGCCCAACAGTATGCAAGACATACTCGGCGGGAAGATTAAACCCAGGCGTGGCTTTCACACTACCCACGGGCTCTGGATCGCCCTGTTCCTGCATGATTGCATCGCAAGTCTCGCGGAGTCGCGGGCCCGCGGCGGAATGAATGACATTGTCGATGCAGCGGTGCGAGGGCTGGAAGCAGCCGAGGAGCTGCGAGTTGGCGGCGTTGACAATGGCGGTGATGTTGGTTAGGGTTGTGATGTCGCCTTTCCAGAGAGTGAGAGAGGTTGGGGTATCTGGGATGGATAGGATCGGGCGAATTGTTTCGGATGGGGTTAGGAGTTTGTGGCTTTGTTGGTATTGTAGGATTGTGTTAATGCCGGTTTGGATACTCTCGGGGAGAGGGGGGTGTGGTGGTCGGATGCATAGGAGTCGTTGGAGGGTTTGGAGTTGGATCCAGATGTCTTGGTGGGCGATGTGGTGGGAAAGGTGTTGGTATTGGTTCTCTGCGAGGAGATATTGGAGGATAGACGAGAGTTTGGAGGCTGCCATTATGATGTCTCCCCTTAGAAAAGAGTAAATGGAAGGGCGAAGATCTGGGATTCGTCCTCTCTTTATACATCTTCATAGCCTCGTTTAGATCTACATCGGGCAACGAATGTGATTGGTTCATACGAGTTTGATTCGTTTGCTTTATTTGCAGAATAGTTGGCATTGTTTACATTGTCTGCATGTTTGTCCTCTGCTTCCATCTAACGACTTTGACGACTTCACTTCGGATAACAGAAATCAGATGGACATTCTGAGTGATTACAAGTTGAACTTATGGTATAGGCTGACATAGCCATGAACTTCATTCATGGTTCTGTCGAACGACCTTTTGGTAAAAACAGACCGCACAACAGGATATCAAACAAGATGCATATGCTAATGGAATATATACTATGACTATACAATCACTCCTTCTCATGATATACCGCTTGAGACGGCTGGAAACGACTCTTCTTCCGCAGAGCCGGTCCATAAAAGAGGAATCCCAAGGGAATCGGAATCATAATGGCCGCCAGGCATCCCAGTAGCGTGCCTGCCCACTGGACTCCTAAGTTCTGGAACATCTGCCGGGAAAATAGAGGGAAACATGCACCGATTGCGGACCGGAGGATGGTGTTGGCTGCGAAGACAGATGCCGCCCTGCTTTTGTCAGTGATGATGGATAACTGAGAGGAAGGGTGACTGACAGATGAAGGTAGGAGTCGATGAGGTAGTTGAAGCATTGGAGGAAAATGACATAGATGCCAAATCCGACAAAGACTCCCGAGGCTATTGGGGCCATCCAGTGAATGTCCTTTGTGAATCCGGTCCAGCCAAACCTGCGACACTCATTAGTTCGATATCTTTTCCACTTGGGACTGAGGACTAACCAGAATAAACCGATCGTGAAGACAGTACCACCTAAAGTGGCCGCTGGAAGTCGCCATTCTGGAACCGGCGTGTTGTTATTTGCCTCGAGTTTCTTGACGTAGGCTGCATGTCCAAGGAGGGTAAATGCTCCTCCCAAAAGTTCGCCTATGATTAGGCCGACAAAGGACAAACTGCCAACACCCAAGTTCATTCCGTGAATACCCTGGAACACCACCGGATATGCGCCCAGCAAGGCATACATGAGCCCGTAGATGAAGGATGTGTACAGCGTCACCAAAAACACAATTGGCTCGGTGATGAGCATCATAAATGGCCGACTGAAGTTGTTCGTGAGCAGTTCTTTAAAGTCCACTTCGACCTCCTCTTGTTTCGCATGAATACCCCAGTTTCGGGTCTGTCGGCGCAAAGTGGATGCTTTTCCCATTAACACAATGGGCGCATAGGTCTCCCTGAAAAGTAGCAACAGCAATACCGTTGCAAAGAAGCCCATGATGGATGATAAATACATGGTCCACCGCCATCCCAGGTAACTCATCGTGATAAAGCCACCAACAAAAGGAGACACAAAAGGACCTACAAAAACACCCATAGCGAACACAGCAATTGCCGCTCCCCGATACTTGTTATTGAACAAGTCTGCGAACACCGCAGGAACAATCGCCAATGGACAGGCGCCGAAGAAGCCGGCAAAAAAGCGTGTCAGCATGACTGTTTGCATGTCTTTGGCGGTGGCAGTAGCTATGGTGAAAACGCTGAACCCGAATAAGCCTATTACCATAGGCCACCGACGGCCATACAGGTCTGAAGCCGGTGCCCAAAGTACAGGGCCTGATGCGAAGCCCATGACATAGAGCATGATACCCAAGGTCGCAACTTCGGTACTGACACCGAATTGAGCGCTAATGGAGCCGATGGCAGAGGAGAAGATTGCGCTGCAGAAGGTGGAGGTGATGGTCGAGTAGGTCAGGATGGCAGATTGCATGATTCTATGCCATTATGGTCAGCCGTATTCCTGGTATACGCATGCGACAGAACTCACTTTCTCCATGTCGGCCAGTTATGCGGATGCAGCGGATCAAACTCGCCAGCGAATTCCACGACGTACTTCTCGGGATCCGGCAGGTCTGGCGGAAATTCCTTGTCTCCTCCGAACGGCAGCCATTCGTCCCTAGGCGCACGAGATTTCCTCGATCCGACGGTCGACTGGTGATGTAGATGGGAGGTCTCGGTACGCGAAAGCTCGACCTGCGTTGGACGCCGGCTGGTGGGCGTAGGCTCAGGAACTTCCTGGAGTGAGCTCGAAGATGAAGGAGAGTAATTGTCCCTGATTGTGGGATTCTGAAGTTGTTGATCCATGATGTCCTCGTAGTCTATCGGGCCCGAGAAAGTTTTGTGAACTAATTGCCATTATGTTTATATACCAGGTGCTTGGTTAGCAGCATCCGTATGCCTCCGTCTGGCTATGATGCCATGATAGCATAACCGGAAGGGTCCGAAGGCACAACCGGATAGTGATGGTGTCATTGAATTAAGCCCGGGAGTGATCCACGGGAGTCAGGCACCACTGCAATTGAAAGACTACTCCGGATGTTCAGATTTCAATTTTTGGGTGCCGATTGCTAGTATAATACTCCGTACTATGCACCGGCGATCTTATAGATGGTCGCGAGCCTCGGCCCCGTTGCACAGCCCCGCATACCAGTTGAAACACAGAGCTCCGGATGTAACTAGTGATACGAGGCAACCTTATTAATGACCATGACCTCTGAACAGGTACTACTTTACAACATTCGCATCCACGTTTGGATATTCTTCCTTCACTTCTTATCATAATTCATATAGCAGACATGACTGTCAACGGCCATTGCGACCCGCGCTTCGAGTCCGTCCGGCAGCTTTTTGAGCGCCACATCTCCTCCGGCAGTGAACTCGGCGCTTCAATCTGCGTCAATATCGCCGGTACTAATGTCATTGATCTCTGGGGAGGCTACACCGACGAACCGCGAACTGAGCCCTGGACCGAAAACACAATCGTGCCCGTCTGGTCGAGTTCAAAGTGCGTCACCAATCTCGCCGCACTCCTCCTCGTCGATCGCGGACTTCTCGACCCCTACGCTCGCGTGTCGCAATACTGGCCCGAATTCGCTGCCAATGGCAAGGAAGACGTCGAGGTCCGGCATTTCCTAAGCCACATGGCGGGAGTGCCGGCATGGGAGAAACCGTACCCGTACATGTACGATGTACCCATGGCTACGGAGCGACTGGCTGGCCAAGCACCATGGTGGAAACCCGGTACTGCATCGGGGTACCACGTCATCAGCCAGGGCCATTTGGTTGGCGAACTCGTTCGCCGAGTATCAGGAAAGTCCCTGGGCCAGTTCATCCGCGATGAACTCGCGACGCCCCTGAACGCGGATTTCCGCCTGGGAGCGGAGGAAAAGGACTATCCGCGCATCGCAAACCTCACTAAGCCCGAAGCGCCTCCTGTCGAATTCCAATCTGACCCGAACAGTCTCCCTCTCCGCGCGATGAAGGGAACCCCCGTCCTCGCTGAACACGTCACGACCCCAGCCTTCCGTAACGCAGAACTCGGCGGCGCAAACGGCATCTCGAATGCGCGCGCACTGAACCGCATCCTCTCAATAGTCACCCTCAATGGCGAAGTCGACGGCAAGCGCATCATCTCCCCTGAGACTGTCAACCTCATCTTCCGCGAACAATCGAACGGCCCCGATCTCGTGCTCCAAGTACATGTGCGGTTCGGAATAGGGTACGCATTGCCCCACCGACAGACGGCGGATTGGATTCCTGATGGGAGAGTGTGTTTCTGGGGTGGATGGGGTGGTTCAATGGTGATTATGGATCTAGATCGCAAGACGACTATCACGTATACGATGAATCGGATGGGTGGTGGGACAATCGGGAATGATCGGTCTGGGGCGTATATTAGGGAGATTTATGCGGTGTTGGGTCAGCTTCCGAAAGCAGCACTCTGAGATTTACATGTTTGATTGCGCGTGTCTATACAGATGTTGAATAGTACAAGGTAATGTGGCTTTCTGTGGCGCATATAGTTTGACGTGGCGGTGCAGTATCAACATGAAAACACATTGCATATCGACGACAGCTCGCATTCTAAGTCTGGCTCACAGCTATTCTATCTCTGCCAAATTAAACACCAGAGGAATTGACCACTTAGGGCTCCAGGCCTTTTAAAAGTCATTGATTCAAAATCCACCGTCTGAACCCCTGAGGCTCTTCATTCTTTCCTCTCTATTTACAAATGCTACGACTCCATGGCTCGTTCTAACATGAAGAGGAAGCGTACAGGCAATCGACAGAAAGATGCCGGCAATAAGAAGTCTCGGGCTCCGTCCAGGCACGCGTCTCCTTCACTACAGTCTTTCCCCGATGAATTGCTTGTGCCCGTTGGAGAAAACATCTTTCACAAGCCCACTCAAGCTTCCCTGTGTCGTGTATCCAAACGGTTCCAGAAAATATTCACACCTGTGCTGTATCGCGAGATTTGCTTGGATAACATAACGGAGAGGAGCCTGGTGAATCTCAGCAACCTCCCGGAGAATTCTCATCTGCGGTTCGTAAAGCGTCTGGTCCTAGGGATCTCCACCGTCAGGCTATATTTGGGTGCACGTGTAGCTGCAGGTGTAGCGACATCGAGTATTATGAAGATCGTACCTAAATTAAATCCATTGCGTTCATTTGGGTATCTGTCCCACTCCGGCTATACGCGTTCGTGGCTAATGATCTGTCGACGGGCTTACCGGAAATATCCTCTCGCTCATAGGGGAAGTAGCCATCCCTGTACTCTTGTATGGTGGTTCTATCCGTGACGATCTCCGTGCCGGGGGAACGGAGCTGATGCAGGCACTTGTACAACTGGGGACGCTTAGCGAATTGACGATTGAGACGGCGCCGATGTCTTACGTTCCTTGGGTACTCCCTAGTTTTCATGGTCTCTTTGTGGCCGTGTGAAGTGACGCCTCCTCTCACCGGCTTGGTTGAAACACTCCTGGCCTCGCCGGAGCTGTCTTCTCTCCACTTGTCCCGCTTGTATTTTGGTTCGAGTGAGGATCTGACCCCAGGTTTGATCTATACAGCCATTGAATATGACAAGCAGAGACAGCAGCACAATCTGCCTCTGTTGCGATTGGTCCACTTGCATCTAGGAGGATCGGAAATGCCATACAAAATCAATGGCATGTCGGAGCGCTACGGATGGGACTATCTATCCCGAGTGACTGAACTGGAGAGTCTGCGTACCTTGATTCTTGATAATTCATTCAATGGCACGGATTTGATAGAGCCAAAGGTGACCGCGCGAAAAACCTCCGTCACTTGAGCATTGATGATTTCTCGCCAGATATGCAAGTATTGATCAAGCTTCCGGGACTGAGGGAAAGCCTGACAAACTTTGAGATCGAAAACTACTTTCAAACAACATGAAACCCGCTTGACTTTAATGACCAAGAGGAAAGGACCACCTACCCACTGCGGGATATTGGGCCAAATTGGAAGAAGCTTCGTCTGGGCGGGTACGCTGGATTGGTTCCAACAGAGGCTATTGATATCTTATCCGAAGTCGTCGTCGATATACCCCAGCTGCAAGAGTTGTTGATCTCGGTCACAAAAGCCTCTCATCGATACCTCAAAAGACCATGTCCTGCCTGTCATGCCTAACCTGAAAAGGCTGTTTCTTATTTCACAAGATATGGAGGGTGACACGGACTGTCGTGAATGTCAGGGCAACGAGCGAGACCGACTCTTTTGTTGCGCGAAGGACATCTTTATGATCAATCGAGGCTCAATGCTGACGCCCAAGGACTTTCAACCATTGCAGCTTCTTGGCTGCTATAACCGCTTCTATACTTGCGTGCGCCGTGATGAAGAACAAGAAAAGTTTAGCTTTGGTGCCAATTATCGCGACGTCAATGGAAAGAAGGCAGTCGTGTATCACTAGGTGATCGATGTGACCAACGTAGAGCAATACGATTTTGCACGGGACATTGGGGCTGTGCGGTACTGCGACAGTGAAAGTCAGCATTCAATATGTTCAGCAGGCTATTCTGAACGCTCTGGCAGGAAAGCAACAAACACACTTTATTCTATCCCCGGTTCCGAGAAAGATCTACCGAACAATCGTCCGACGGTAACCAGCAATGTCAGATCGGTGTCTCAACCTCGGCAATGGCAATGTGAAAACAACTTTTGACTGTGATTACTCTGTACAATACTCAACACTTTTTTTTATAGTAACGTAGGGTGTCTCCACGGTAATTGCGATCGCGCTCGGTTCTACACAGGCGATCATCCAGTGTTCCGCCGCATCTGCATATGTCGCAAGACTTTCCATTTCGGGTCAACCGGGGAATACTTCCAGCCGACATATAAATAACCTAGGATCCCCGGACTGAACAGAGCTTTTCTCAAGAATAAAGGCGACAAGATGATGAAACTCGTGCTTCCCCTCCTCAGCGTTTCGACGCTATACGCTGTGTTTTATTTTGCCCATATTAACGGTTCGCATGATTTGGCACTGCAATCCGTTATATCGAAGACATTGCCCGGACGCGATGATCCTCTTCGCACTGTTTACACGGGTGTCGAGCCCATTGACCGGTTGCTCACAGTGTTGACGGTCTTCTTTTGGCCGATGACCGACGGAAGCACGCCTACCTTGACGCTGCATTCTCTGGGATTTTCCGGAACATTCGGCTCTGCTTGGATGCTTCTGACAGTCGAGTCGTGGAGGAAAGGCAATGCTTGGACCATTGCTGCGTTGTAAGTGGACTCCCATTTGCAGAGTGAAATGGGGACAGTAGCTGACCTGCATCGAACTGAACAGCCCGTTCATTTTCGGCATCCTCGCTCAGACTTTGACCTTTGCTTTTGCGGCACCTCTCTACGCCGGCCTGCACCTTATTTTCTCCAGCACTGCTAGCAGACCGAATGCAGAGAGCATCCGCGCTCCTCGTGCCGTCCTGAACGTGATCCCCTACGTCTTCGTCATCGGCTACTTAGTCTCTAGCCTGCTACTAATTGCCCCTCTTTCGGAAACGATCACTACGGACGTGAAGCAAATTATCATCGCAGCATGGCAACCCTGGCCGTTGTACATTTCTATCCTGACCACCGTCGCGCACATCCTCTTCTCGCCATTCGTGAGTAACGACAAGACCGTCGACGGCGGCCGTGTAACCCTCAGCTCCCTCCGGAAGGTTTACGCCATCGCATTCGCCAACACTGCCATCAACCACTTGATCCCCTGGACCATCTCCCTTTTCACGATCTTGGAGCCTCAATTCTTCAACAAGGACTTCGCGCATGCTCTCCACCCTTCCAATGTCTTCCAACTTCCCCTGCCATGGGCTCAGCCTCCATTGCAGATTTCCGACATTGGCGCCGGGGTGCACGTCTTTCTCCGATGGGACTATACCATCGGGTCTACGGGTGTACTGCTTTGGGCGCTGAGTTTGCATCGTAATGCGCACCGCGCGATCCTAGGCAAGGCCGGTGGTCTGGGATTGTTGATTAAGGTGGTACTGTTATCCGTTGTTGCGAGTCCGGTCGGTGCTGCTGTGGAGTTGATGTGGGAGAGGGATGAGTTGGTTGTTCATGAGACTGGGGGATTGAAGTCGAGGGTTTCGGGTGCTAAGAAGTCTTCTTAATTGGCTTGTGATACTTGATGAATTACCCGGACTACGACGGTTAAGCTATTTGCGCATTGACGAGATGAGATGGATGATGGATGAATTTGGATGTGATTGATGTCCGTGCAACCTTGTAATGGTATCCTTTTCAGCTGAGCTAAAGCAAGTATGTAGTTTCATGTTACATTGTGGGAAGCTGGCACAGTCTCCAACTGATCTCAAATCTCAGTCACATCCATTACACTTGCCGCTACATGGTCTGGCCCTGTACGACATTGTCTAGATTCACTCGTTTCATTGCATAGAGCGAAATAAAATAAGAATAGACAATATCAGCTCATCAAGGCTAACGGTATGAATGCAAGCTTAAGTTGGATGAGTGACTTACATTCCTTCAGGGTCATTCATAGGGTTGTCGCATAGAGTCCCAATTAGGAAGGTGGTCGTGTCGGCCGTCATCTGACACCACGTGATGCGGGGCCTCCTCACACCGCCTTCCCTACACAGCAAATCCTTCACTGCACAGCAACAAAAACACAAACAACCAAAAGAACCTCTATTCACTGGCTACAATGCCGAATTGGCATAGATTGTCTTCTTAAACCTTCTTCTCCGTCTCCTAGACGGGGCCTATACCCTGTGATAAAACGTGTGATAAAACGTATGCGAATGGGTCGATAGAAGATCGTTCTTTTCCCCCATGAGACAGAGAGAGATTCCCCGCATAGCGCCTCACATCTGATTGCCATCAACGATGCTCAGGGACCATGATATCCAGAAACTGGCTGGCCAGTTACATGCTGTTGATCGGGAGAATCAGCAGCATCATGAGAATCTGAGTAATCTCTTGGGGAATTTCAATTCGTTGCTGGAGAGCTATAACCTGTTGAAGAGCGATTATGAAGAGGAGAAAGAGGCGCGGGAGAAGTATAAGAAGATGGCTAGGGGGCAGGAACGGAATCCCTTTGTCCTGGTGCTGGTGGATGGTGATGGATATCCGGTGCGTATATCTTTGATAAGCGACGAGAGGTGTCGTGGCTGACGGCAGCAGTTCCAAGAAGACCTTGTCAGAAGCCGCAATGAAGGTGGAATAACAGCTGCACGGCGTATGACTGACAGTATCAAAGAACTACTTCATGACCGGCTCGGGGACCAAGCTGAGCAGTGCCGTGTTATGATACGCATCTACGCCAATCTCTTGGGTTTATCCAAGGCTCTGGCTCGCGCTGGGCTTGTTGGACACGAGGCTCGTTCGCTTGCAGTATTTGCGTCTAGTTTTACTCGCTCGCAGGATTTGGCGGATTTTATCGATGCGGGTGATAAGAAAGAAGGAGCGGATCATAAGATTAGAGGTATAGTCGGTTCTCCATATTTGGCTGGGCTTGACTAACATGGATAGAAATGTTCCGCCTATTCTCTGATATTAATCAGTGCAAACATATCTTCTTCGCGGGTTGTCATGATGTTGGCTATCTCTCATTCTTGATGCCCTACCGAGGTATGGCGGATCGTATCACCCTACTTAAGGGACCATCGTTCCATCCTGAATTCAGAACTTTGGGACTACCTATCTCTGAAATATCCTCTGTTTTCATGTCGAGTCCGCTTGGCAGCAGCCCTGAACCGATTACATCTAAATCGGCGGTACCTAAATCGGCGGTCTGCTGGTTCTTCCAAAAGGTACTTGCCTTGCCACTTATATACGAGTTGTCCTTTTCATTCAAGTACTAAATGGCTTTAGGGTATTTGTAAATACGGCAACGACTGTGCTAGGCAACACATAACACCACAACAACACGAAATCTCTAAACCCCAAGACAATAAGTCGGACGCTCATAGCACCGTGCGAGAAATGAAGCATTATGCGAAAATACTCCGATCTCCTTCGATTAAGGACGGGGGACCCCTAGTCCACGTCAACAGAAACGGAGATCGCATCGACACTGTCATCTCACAACCAACAAACGAAGAATGGAACGCATACGCCCGTCGAGCCAAACAACACAAGCTCTGCAACCAGTACCACCTGGGCGGCGAATGCAGCAACCTGAACTGTCAATTCGACCACAGTCACGTCGATGACAGTCTGATTGAGGTCATGCGGTATATTATGCGGCAGAATGTGTGTCCGAATGGGTCTGATTGCCGGCTTAGCAAATGCTATCACGGTCATATGTGTCAGAAGCCTGGGTGCAAGGGTGGCAAACCGTGCCGCTTTAGCCAGTACGCTCATACCCTCGATCCTCAGATTTCGGATGACCTCACGCCGATCGATCAAGACGAATACGACTCTAATTCTTCACATATAACAATCGGGTGAATTATTAGGGACTTCGTGAGTTGATTTTAGTGAAACTTATTGGGCCCTTGGCCTTTGTCTGAGCGGATCTACTACTCGACGCAAAGCATATTGTCTCAAGCAGCTATTAGTGGGTAGCATTGGTTTTCTATAGTTATTTCGTTGGAGAAGGTGAAGATTGGATCAGAACGTATCTATTGATAAGAAGATTACTCTTGTAGTATATCGAGGGTAATCAACAGTTACATTTTAGGATATAAATGAAGAACCAGCAGAAAACACTCTATCCGTTCCTAGTGACTGCGTATGCGTGACAAGAAAAGAAAGACTTAATCGATCGAAGCAAAGAGAGAAAAAGCCGCAGTAAACCGACCAAGTATGATAAGCCTATAGCTAAGAGGATCATCAGTGCCCGGAGAATAAAGCACAAATAACGACTATGCCGCCTTATATGAGAGTCGATAATCCAGAACAATACCGATGTCAAATATCCTCTCTTTTTCCCCGTGGATAACGCTAATGCAGTCACTGGGCGTGCAGTTTGCGGCTTTCTCATAGTTAGCAAGGTTACGCATTAGATCGTCCTAACGCAAATCAACTGCAGATAGTATGCGAGTAACTGTGGTTTTTCCAGGGCCCGTGGTGCAAGCATCCGGCTCTTTGCTTTCTATGTTATGTGCCGCAAAGGCTACTCATAGATTGAGCTATTCCAAGGACGCATCGGATCCCTGGGGTCAATTATTGTCATGGCGTCTTTGGTACAATGAAATTGTTGCTTAGGGACGTCTTCAGTTGCGTGCGGGTTCGTCTTCCAACTCCGACTTTCAAGTTCCTGTGATGAACGAGGATTGCAAGGAAAGAAAGAAATCCATTGAACGATGACCGGGTAGAGTCATATAGCCCTTATCTGGTATGCTTCCCGCATATAGATCCGGTGTGGTCAACAACCAGACGTGCGAAGACATTGGAGAACATGCTTCTCGCTTGAAGTAAGGAGACTGGACATGTGTTCCGCAGGCAGTCGTCGTCCAGTTGGTCAGAGCATCTGGCTTTTCATATATTCTTCGTCGGTCTAGGCAAGTATCACCTGGGCAGAGTTGTTACCCAAATCCCACAACAAGGCAACGACGTATCTTCTCTGTGGTGGCATCAAATAACCATATTCTCTCAATCGACCATAGATCTTGCTCAGAATTGTATTTATAGAAGCTCATTTTGACCCCGATATATGGACCAAATTCTTCTATATACTCCAAAGCATAATGGAGCGACAACTTCGAGTTTTGGAACATGGGTTGGAGAGTTCCAGTTAGTGAAAGCTCATTACAAGGGCCTTGTTTTGGCTCGCCGGGGGGCGAACAGCGTATGCTTGCCATGTCATTCTCTTCGATCAGCTTTCAGAGAAGGTAGATTCGAAAGGACAACTGCGTCGGATTTGCGAGGAAGTTCTATAGAATAACATACTGCATTGCAGCGTTTGGGGACTCCGCTGGTGTCTGTCAGTTGCAGTGACGCGTACGGAGTACCGTGACTGAATTATCTGAGGCAAGATAGAAATGCGTCGCTCACATTCTCCATGTGACATAAATAAGAGAGGACCGCTTCTTTTTAGAGTCGATTGCGATTCATCATCTGAAGTGCAGAAGCACCCATGGCGCTTGATGTCTTTGTAGGAAAGATGCCTAGGATAAATGCAGGGTATATATCTATCCCGCCCTATCACCAATGATGGCTCGTGAGGATTCCTATATCGCCTTGTTACGCTTTGAATGCTTGTTGTATACAGCCCCGAATAATGCGATGTTGAAACTGTCTCCGAGTTTGGGTATCACAACACGTCAACCATATAATGACGCGTTAGCTTTAAGGCGTTCGTAACCTATACACATTTGCCTCCTAATTGTGATTGTGGTGTCTTCGCAAAACCACGCCCACGTGGAGCTTAGTACAAACAGCGCAGGTACGTTGTAGCGCCGTCAAATCGATGTTCGGAGTTCGGCTCGGTGTCGGACATTCAATATCTATAGCGTCCTTCACTTCACTGACGCGATAATGCATATGCCAAGTGCTGTCACTAGCTGTAAGATGGTAATGGCTCTAGTGGTGTGTATCAAGGCCTTTCTCGGACCAAGCCACATTTAAGCCGTAATCCAAGTTTCTCGAATGACCTTGAGAAATAGCTTGATAGTTCGTCCAGACATCAAACTAGGCTTCTAGTTCTAGATACTAGCCATATTAGCGATTATGTTCGTCCGCATTTTCAAAGGAAGCAGATTCTTACTCGCGTCGTATATATCAGCTGTAGTAGGTGATGTGTTGTCGGCTCATTGACTGATAGCCAGACGATATACTGCCAATCTGGCTCTAGCAATGTCTGTAGTGATATTGCAGTGACTGGCTTAATACATAGCCCTTGTACTGAAAACTATGTCCACGAATTTGTCAGACTCCAACGAAAACATGCTCGTGGAATATCGGATTCTTTTCGTCTATAACAGTGCTAGCAAATCCAGCATGTTACATACTATGGCGTTTGAGTTTGATATTGAACCAGTGCTTGGAGCAGCGAGGGCATTTAAGGATCCGATTTCCTTTCGTCACGGTGCTTGGTCCACTCTGTTTGAGATAGCGTCATTACACACGCCGGTATAATGTCACGGATTGTAGATGGATAAAGCATGTTTACCGTAATGTAGCTGGGTCTGGGGACCAATATCTATCGGCATCGTTCCGCTACTTTACCTGAGTTCTAGCTCTCATATCGTATCTAGTGTCATGGTTAAAAGGTAATAATCATAGAAATGATCCGTTCGTGTCGGTATCGTGTACATAGTCTGTTACCACTAGTCAGCCTCAGATCAAACTCAAACACTGTCCAAAATCGCTTCATGTACCTTGTCATTGGCAGTGTCTTGAAAGCTCTGTGCGCCACTAGTCGAGTCCTGTTGGAGGAAGACTGTCTGATTGTCGATGGTAGTGTTGTGTCTACCCTTCGGACCTTCATCCTTATGTTTGAGGGAGATCGGTCATGGCCAACTCGTGCAACAAACTACATAGAAAATACTTGCTAGCTGGCCTAAAAGAGTTAGTTACTTCAGATCAAAGCAGGACACTTATATGATTGGATTCGATAGTCACATACCGAGTTTTGCTGCCATGAACTCGTCGTTCCCCAAAGCCACTACCAATTTGTCAGGTTGGTTAGCTTGCCTGTCAGCAAGCCAAGGCTACCAGAAATCCTTCATATCGCCCACGATTTTTCTGAATCCTCGCTCTTTCGACAATAACATCTGGCACGCCAGACACAACCAGTAGATTGAGCCGGGTACTCTTCTATGGCTATAATCACACCAGCCGCATAATGGCAACCATCTCGCGATTGGTTTTTTGACTGAAAGACGGTAAAGTCTCTCCACGTTGGTAATGCGGAAATCTGGGCCCTTTCCAACCTCAAGAACAGCACCTCTGCGCGCTGTTATTGTTGACATATTCATGTCGACGAAAGCGTATTGGCGCTTTATATATGTTGAGCGAAATGGACAGTGTTTAGGAATCTTTCCCGTAAAAGCCCATGATAAGAAAAGGCGCTCGAGGCACGTGAGGTGACGGCACAGCGGTGATTGCACACTACGTGCCATTATACAAAAGTGATAGGACCATTTGCTGAGCTATCAGATTCGTCGCATTACGAGCTTGAACAATGTCAGCAAGGTCTCCATAGAACGGACAAGGGGTATATACCCGTACTATCTCTCGCATATAGGAACAGTTTAGGCTCGGTGACAGACATGGGTAAAGTGTGCAGCAGTTGTAATAAATCGCGTCCCATTGATGCTATTCCAAACGACTCTCGGTCCAACTATTCATCCTTGTGTACTGCTCCTTGTTGTTCGTCATCGCTTGTCCTTGGAAGCATCTCTGACACTTCTTGGCCGAGGACAATGGTGCAATGCCGTTCCTCTTTAGGTAGATACCCGCACCATATCGCCGCTTCGCCTAGTAACACTTGTGAGCAGTGGACTAAGAGTGTTGCTTGATAGCAGAAACCAGTTACCTCAAAGGAGACCACCGGCACAAGATCGTAGTCTGAACCAAAACCTCTCCCTCCACGCAGTAAGTAGAGGCTCCCGTCGTTTTTCGCAGGGACAGACGCCTTCCCACTGGCCTGCGGGCTCGTTGCCCCTTCTTCAAACCGAAAGAGACACCAGTTGATATACCCTTGGTAGTCAAAACCACGTTCCGCGACGGCTGCTTGATTCTCGCAGTTTTTGCAGAAATCTGCCGCCAGACAGTGTTCGTTTTGTTGTAAAGAGGTAGAGATAGAGGTTGAATGTTGCCGACAATGCTTTTTGTTGATTTGTGGTGTTGCCTAGAGAAAACACCATGTGTGATGCTAATGCCCTTCGTTATCGCGAAAATCATGCTACCGGTCAGGTAACACTCGAAAACATGTTACTACCAACTCTCTCTGGTTGAACAAGTTGAGGACACCAAGAACGTATCGTCTGCTCAAGGAGGACATTACACGGGCTAAATTGCATATGTCCTTGTACTGAACCGATGCAAGCAAATCTGTACCGAAGTGGTGTCGAATACAGAAAGGACTCTCATCGCAGTGTCGTAAGTGAATATAGAATATAAGGGGACTTAATGCTTCCGGTGGAGTATTAAGATACTGGTCTAAATGTAGAAGTCAACATTTGCTATATGCTTAGTTGAGGAAGGGTTTATTCGTAGACTTTCCACCACTATTTTAGGTGAAAAACTTACTTATGGCGCTTTATACGCGAATGATAAAGTCAGTCAGGACTTCTTCGTATATATAACGGGGAGACTATATATGGATGTAGAAGAGAAAAATTGTAGGAGATGGCGGGTACGAAATATCTCCAGGGAGTTAAAGAAGATAAAGCGAAAGAATGGATTTTCTAGCTGCTTCTAACTAATACCGGTGAATGACACGGCCCATTGCATGAGATGTCGCGGTTGCAGCTTCGTATCCGAAACGAGACAAAGGGTAACGTACAGAACAGGAATAACAGGGCGTCAGTAATCAAGCAACTTTTCTTCTTCGCCTCCCTTCTCAATAATTTAAAGTGATTCCTTGTCCACCAAATCCAATCTACCGAATCTCACGCCGTCATCACTCAAACAATACTGCTTAACAGAAGAGCGATGGACAAGGCTGACATTCTCGTCCGAGATAACCAGGAAGTTGCCGCATCGATAGACCAGGTCCTTGACCGACTCTATGTCGTTTGCAATCTCGTCAGGAAGCATTGCAAGATGACCAACCTGGTCCAGTCGCACTGGTAGAGCAGTAGCACTCATCCCGTTCAGAATGCGCTTACACAGTTCCATGGTTTCTTCATCATTCTTGTCCACTTGATCCATCATGTGCCGGTAAGTAGCTCGCAATCCATCAGGAAGGGTATTGGAAATTGACGCTACCTTGTAGCGGGGGGGGGGGGGGGGGCGTTTTCGAGAGCTTTGCAGACATGTGACACCCAAAGGAAGGTCCCGTTTGCTCCAGACTTCAGATACCGAATGATCGAGCTGGTAGTCTTCTTGTCGAGCCGCTTAGCCTCAGCGATCGCCTTGACGGTTGTATCGATATAGAGCTCAACTATAGGGACACAAATTTGGCGTTGTGTTCAAGGCTGAGATCCCACAGTCTTCCCGCTCGCGTCAGCCGGTCCTTGACATCCAAGCGAAGCTGGTTGGAGATTAACTGCTTGACTCCGAATCAGGTCACTGTATGTCCAATGAAGTCCAAAAGCTGCGGTAGTCCTTCTTCACACTCGTCCAAGCCATCGACAGCGAAAGTGATCCGCAAAGCCACGGGTATGTTGAAGCATGCCATTCATCGTGCCAGAGAATTGATGTCTTCCGTGCGCCGTGAGATTGAAGAACAAACCACGTAAAACAGGCGTCGCAATCCTCAATCGTGGGACATTGCGGTCACAGAAGAAGTATGCCAATGTGCTCGAAGGCAGAGGCTTAAAATTCCAGCGCCACCGTTGATCCACAGTGTTTGGGGACCAGCATCCTTCCACGAAAGATAGTCATCGGTTCCGAACAGCCAGATGCACGAGCCAGTCACGGAATGTTCTTTGGTAGCTCTCAGGCGTTCACGGTCGGATCGGGGATCGGTCACGAGAAAGGTAGCCATGGTGAACAAATTGGTTCGAACTCGAAGACTTGTCGAAGAACGTTGCTCCGAAAGTCAAGAGGAGGGTATCAGGTTAGTAGCATAGCTAGAGCAGGAAGGAATTGGAGGGGTGCGGTCGACGGAAGGTGGTTGTGATGGAAAGGGAAGGAGCGACACTCGATATCAGGTGACCTTTGACATTCGCAACAACGCAAGTAATTGATCGGAGTCTACGCATTATCCACTGTCGCTCACAGCTACGAGCATTTTGAACATGAAAGTAGATGAATCTGAGCTGAGATTGAAAATTTCTGGTATTAATAGCCCTAGTAGACCCCCATAAGAATACTTCAAAAACCCTGAAGCCCCGTCAAACACCAAACTCCCCGAAAAGCAAAGCCAGTACAGACAGTGATCAGTTCCTCTCATAGAAAACCCGGTCTCTTCGACGCGCCACAATTCTGGAACTCAGGGATACCACCGAGATAGCTTCTAGCAGAGCTATGAACAAAATCAACAACATCACCCCGAATAATCAAGAACGAACCACACAATTGGACCAGTTCCTTGGTTGACTCCGTATCCTTCGCAAATCCCGCCGGGAGTCTAGCGAGCGAAGCAACATCGGCTAGCCGTAGTGGCTGGCGGGAGGCGACCATAGAGCCCAGAATACGGATGCATAGTTTCAGATCTTCTCCGTCGTTCATGTGTTGCATTTGTGTCCATCCTTGGTGGTATGCAGTTTGCAGGCTGGTCGGGAATATCTCGAGAATGGAGATCGTTTTGCGGCGCGGTGCTTTCTCCAATGTGTCGCAAAGGTGTGATACCCAAAGGAAGGACCCTTCTGCTCTGGTTTTTAGGTGCTTGAGTACCGTGAGATAGAGATTCTCGTCATACTTCTTTGCTCTGGCGAGTGCCGCGGCTTTCTCCTCGATGTAGTTGTCGGCGGCACTGGCAACCTGCTTTGCATTGATTTCAAGGTCGAGACTCGATCCTTTTGCTTGTTTGAGTCTGTTTTCGATTTCCGGATGGGCGCGGCTGGAAACCAGCCACTTGATGCGAGATGACGCCGCCATGGAGACAATCAGGTCAAGAAGTTGCGGGAGCCCGTCTTCGCATTCGTCCAGCGCATCAATGATGAAGGTAATCCCAGGAAGCGACGAGTCTTGGTCAACCTCGTGAATGATTTCTGACAGAGCGTAGAAAGAGTTGATATCCTCGAACAACGCACGGCCAGCGGCATCCCATCTGCCCTGAATGCGCTTGACTATTGCAGGACACTCCATCACGAGGCGATAGAGCAAGCCTCGCAGGACAGAAGTCCCGCTTCTTAACCGCGGATCGGTACGTTGGCAAAAGAAGTATGCCACGGCTCGCGAAGAACCAGCCTTGGATTGCGGGACCAACATCTCGATGATCCCCATAGTAAGCATTGTCTTTCCTTTTCCAGGACCGCCGTTTATCCAGAGCAGATCGTGTTGGTGGCCGCTGTTCCACGAGGCAAACTCGGGGGTCTTCAATGCCCAGCTGCATGACCTGACCATGACATCTCCCTTAGTGTCCAAGAGACGTATCATGTCAAGGCGGGGGTCCGTCAATCGAAGGTCAATTAAGCAGCCTCCTCCTGTATGGCAGACACGTTAGACTTGGTCGTTTTGCAAGGGTCGACTGTACTAACCAAGAGAGATAACATTGCCAATGTGCAAGAAGTTATTGTCACCAAATCCATTGTTGGTGACACCAATGCCTAGCTCAGGGGAAGCGGGAGCCTTAGTAGGCTTTGTAAAGGCCTTATGATGCCGATTCGGAACGAGAGATTGGAGTGCCATAGTGGATGAAAAAATGACAGTAGAGAAGATATTCTGTTCTCCGAAATGCCGGGTTGTCAATCCCCCATCCTGCCTCAATCCTCCTCTATTTATGCTTCCCTTCTCGCTTTCGTCCATTGTATAAAACGACAAAAGTACACCCGGTGGATACTCGAACGCTATGGTATACCCTATCCCAGCGCTTAATTCTTACCCTTTTGGGTTCGACGATCACCATCCCGGCGCTAACTGTGGTTTTTTATATACGAGGATCAGCCATTGAAGATTCTAGACCGGGGTTTTCGAGGTCAAATGCGAAACGCTTGAGTGGGCTTGACCATGATCTCGGGAGGGTAGGCCAAAAGTCACCTCAGTGGGGGTCTGAGCTGTGCATCTCTAGTGTCTAGAATAGAAACAAAGATTGCAGCTGGTGCAATTTCTTTGTATAGAGACATTTGCAGAATCGGAGGTTGAGTTAATAGAGCGAAGAAAGAGTCGAAAATGATGTTATAAATCATGTGACTGCGGGGTCGCTGAATTAGGAAGGTTGAGGTATCCGGCAAAACTTCGCCGGTTAAAACAGCTCAAGAGTATCTTCAATTGATGTCAAAAGTCGGGGTATAACCTTTTTATCTGCTGTATATGCTCTTAACCCATTCGTTGGCAATCGTTCTCTCTGCATACATACCCCGCCGTCCCCGCAGCTGTTATTTGACTTCATATCTCTACCAAAGGACACTCTAAACCAACACCATATACCTGTAAAAATACACACTGCACAATGGGAATCACACACATCGTCCAATTCCAATTCAAATCCGACGTCTCCCCGGACGTGGTAAAAGATGTACGCTCCCCTCCCCGCCGCATATCAACTCCACATTACTGACAACGCCAGAACTGCCAACGAATGCTCGCATTGGAACGCACATGCCTCCATCCCGAGACCCAGAAGCCCTATCTCAAGTCTGTTACGGGCGGGAAGGATAACTCGATTGAGGGAATTCAGGTACCCACCCCATCCTTCCTTCATTCTACCTCACTATCGATGATGTTTGCTAACTGGAGAAGAACGGCATCACGCACGCCTTTGTAGTTGAATTCGAGAATGACGCTGACAGGGAGTATTATTGCCACAAGGACCCTTCGCACTTGGCGTTTGTGAAGGGTGTGGTTGAGTTGGTGCAGAAAGTTCAGGTGGTTGATTTTACGCATGGGGTTGTTGTTTAATTTTTATTTTCTAGTCAATGTATCTATAGATTGAAATGTGTGTGGTCTAGCCATATCGGCTGACGAGGTCTTTCATGTCGTTTATCATCCTACGCAAGTTAGTAGACTTCAACAAGAAGGGAAGAGACGTACTGTTTCCTCAACGATGCATCATTCGTAAAAAGCGCAGAAACATGGGTATTAAACCGTCTACTCTATTAGCACATCTCCCACCAAACAAAAAAATAACACTCACAGCTTATACAAATCCAACCGCCCAGGATAATCCTCCTCCGGCGGCGAAGGCTTCACAAACCCCCGATACGCCGCACGATACTCCTCTCCAAACCGATTACAAGCCGGCATCCATTGCCCGAATTCATCTACCACGGTTTATTAGCCATCGTCCAAATACCACAGGGGTAGGGTGGCGCACACTCATGATGCGCGTAAAAACAACACGCATCGAAAACCAGACATTCCCCGGATACCCTATCCGTCCCCGAATTCCCATACCACAGATCCCCATGTACCAGCGCCGGTTTCACGCTTCGTCCCTCACTCTCCAACGGCCGTAACAACTTCGGAACAATCTTCTCGAAAATAACCGGCACAAGCACATCAAACTCAGCATCATACCCCTTCGCCTTAATCTCCAAATCCATCGCAACACGCAAACTCTTCGAAAAGAACACCTCCCAACTCCCCTCCCACCCTGTATACTGCGGTAAATACCCACTATACGTAGGAACATGGAACCCAAACTTCCCCTCCGGACTCCGACTCTGGCTCTGATGCAACGCCGCCAATCTCCCCGTAAACACTCCTGGATCAGGCATCTCATCCCTAGCCAGTATCATATCACGATACTCGCAGAGAAAGAAATGCGTCTCGGAGTCATTTTTATAAGTCCCCCAGGTGATCGGCCTCGGCGCGAAATCCGGGACTACGCGGTGGATTTCCTGCATGGATGCATATTCGCCGCAGAGGATGTTTTTGCCTAGGTCATTTTTGAGGGTTTTGAGGAAGTAGAATTTTGTGGTTTTGTCGGGGAGGGTGAGGGTTATGCGGGTTGTGTTGGTGGTGTCCCAGTAGCTGGTGCCGTGGCGGGTTGTTGTGATTGCGTGGGCGGGGGGGAGGTCTGTTATTAGTTTTGGTTTTAGGGGTTGGGAGGGGGTTGCGGGCTTACTGGAGGCTACATTGGGGTCTATTTGGTTGGTGTCGAGGTCTGGATTGGTGTTGGAGGTCATGGTTGTTGTTGGGGGATGTCGGGATATCGGAGCGGTTGATTTGATATTGTGGGGTGTCCGAATCGGGTAATCCCATATTTAGGATAGAACATACTATGGTAGCTGTCTCAACCTACATATGTCCAAAACATAGCTTATATATTGACATTTTTATGCTGACTGCATCATGAATTTCTCCCTGGGATGGGAAAGGACATAGAATAAGACATGGGTATGAAATCCCCACATCGCAGTCACTGATAAATCAGTTCACGTTCGAGACCTTGAACCCCCCAGGCACCTGGTGCTGAAAGACACCATGAGGATCATACTTCTCCGCCACGCGCCGAATATACTTCACGTTCTCTTCTCCATACCCCTTCAACGGATCCTGGGTTTTGTCGGCGTAGTTCAAGTAGACATACTCGTTATCCGCATTGATCATCTTCGCATATCCGTCCAATTGCTGGTGGATAGATCTTGCCAGACGGTGGAAGAGCTCGTCGTCTGCTTTATCATCCCACCAGTAGTCATAAAGAGTTTCTAGTCATAGTTAGCGGTGTCACTTTGGGGGAGGGGGAGGTGTAGACAACGTACGGATTAGATCCTCATCGAAACGCTCCAAACCCAGGACGTTCCCACCCATTCCGGAGCCACGCTCAGTGAACAACTTGGACCATGGCTGGATCATTGTCACTATGTTCCATGATTTGCTTTTTGCGTGTTTCTTGGCCTCTTCGATGACTTGTTTGTGTAGTTCTGCAGCTTTGTGGATAACTTGGGCGTTGTTGACATGTGTGCCGGTAACAAAGACGTTGCTGCAATCTTATTAGTTCGGATTAAATCAGTTACCATTGGGCAACATACCGAGAATCTCCTTCCTGAGACAATTCTGTCACAAGAGTGTATTGGCTATCGATTCGAGTCCCATCCGACGTATTAGCAAACTGCTTGAACTCATCGTAGGCCGCGGGATAAGCCACAGGCTTAGTATAGTGCATAGCGTTGGTGACTGAGTTCGTGTCTGTCTTCGAGTCATACTGCCACATGGTAATCAATGACGCATATGGGTCCTTGTGTATGTTGTCCGTAAAGTTCACAAAGGCTGGGATTTGTTCATACGCAGTTGACCAGTCATATGTGACGACGCCGCCCCAGATGCCCTCGGAAGGTATGGTCTTCATGTCGAAGCGGGTCACGATGCCGAAGTTGATTGTGCCGCCTTTCAGGGCTTTGAATAGGTCTGGGTTGGTGTTGCTGTTGGCGTCGATGATGGCACCGCTGGCCAGGACGACTTGGTAGTTGACGACGTTGTCACATGCGAAACCGACTCTTGCGGAATGAAAGGAATTTCCACCTGTCCACTTTCAGAACAGAGAATCTTATTAATGTTGCGTATCTCTCTCACCTCCAAGCAAGAATCCTCCAACACCCACAGGTCCACCACGACCACCCGCCACAGTCACGTTATCCTTTTCCAGCGTCTTGTACACGGATCCCCATCTAGCCCCGGGATAGATGGATGCCGTCTTATTCTCATGATGGTGAGTTGTGCTATTCATCTTTGACAAATCAATCGTTACACCGTCCTCGATGTTCGCAGCTCCGGTCCAAACCGTATGACCACCGCTACGAACCGCGAATTTGCAGGACGACAATGAGCCACCCTCTTGGACCAATGTCGACACGGCCACCGACACATCTTCGACAGATTCCGGTTGAATAATACAGGCCGGTGACAGGCGTACACTGCTAGACCAGTAGGACTCGACAGATTCGACAAAAGGTTCCTGGTTAGGATAGACGACCTGATGGCCCGCGGAGCTGGCTGATAAAGCCGCACACTGGATGAATTGAGTTATTTTTGCCCCTCTATCATAGCAGAATACGAGATATGTACACACGAGTCAGCAGCACCTACGCCGCTGTCTGCTTGGAGAGGAATGCTAAACAGCAAGGCCGTGATGCTGGGACAGAACTTCATGACGACGGTTGTCCACAATAGAAGACCGAAGGAAGCAGGATACTCTCCCCTGAAAGGATTTTTCAGGCTGCTCCTGACCGCCCCTCATTGTAATGGACTGATACGAGATTGTCTTCCGTATAACGTGGCTTGCATACAAACCAGCCTATTATTACCCTTGTAGGAATAGGAGCATCGCTGGGATTGGTTCCTCGTATTTGACAAGCGGACGCTAGTAGGGCCGAACATGGCGATCCCAGTTCGGTTAGGATGATAGACAAGAAAGCAGTTATGATGTGAATGTTGGATATCATCGCTTAGAAAGAGTATAGAAAGAAGTCGGAGTCGTCCATCTGTAGAAACTCACGTGAACATGTCTCCCAATTAGGAAATCGAGAATGGTTATGTCATCATCAAACACTGCAAACAGGGCAAACCCTGCCCCACCAGGCCTATAAAAAGTCTTCCGATCAGGAACAACCTTTTCTTTTCTTCTTCTTCTCTCAACAGCCTTCATGATGGCTTCTCTACAACAACAATGCTAGTTGTGGTACAATTGCCAGTTAACTAACTAGCATTCACAACAGGGACGCTCCGTAGCCCGTCTCAATTGGTATGTTATTCATTGTCGTTATCCCTGCAAACACCTACACCACCTACACCATCGACACACCACGCAAAGCAGCACATGATGCTATATGATAGGACCGATCTACTATGCGGAAAACTCACCCACGAGCCAATTTCAAGACGGGTCTCTGAGCTGCTTATTCAAACCTCGATTTACAAATCATCCTCACATCCATGTCTGGCTGATGGCTAATTCGAATTTTTGTACAGACCTTTTACGATTTGTCAATCTCTGCGAAGTTTCGGTCTTTTGGAGTGACTCCCGTGTCGTCCCCGGAGTTGTTGGAGGGAAAAAGCTCAACCGAGTCGCGATAGATGTTGTGGATAGTTCAATCGATAGTAATACAGAGTTTTACTCTTGGATTCTTGTCTCTTGCGCCTTTGGCGATTGCATTCTGTGCATTGTAGTTATTGTGCGATTCGCGTAGCGATTCTTAGCTCCATGTTTACCCGCGATCCAAGTCGTCTCGTTTATGCTACAAGGTCCACCAAACTGTGCCTGGCGTAGCGAAGAGCCTCTCGAAAATCCACACTGCCGCGGTCGTAATTATGCTAATGCATACCTCAAAAAGGGTTGGCTCTCTTTATGTGGATAAGGATCCGATCTGATTGGCTAGAGAGGTTCTATAGACAACGGTGCCTTCATCCATCTCCCAGTTGACTACTCAATACTCTCTTGTTCAGCTCCCTCCAACTTGCATCTCATATCGATTATCCTATCAACAAACTAGCAATTCGATATGCAGTGGTGTTTGGTGCGGATTGTGACCCATGTCTGGAGTCGTGGAGCTGCTGGGTGATGCATAAGAGGATCCTGGCTCTACTTTCGGCCTAGGGGCTCAAAATATCGCTTAGTAGATGTTGTCTTGTGTGTCTTGTGGCTTCGGGGGGTGCAATCATTCAATGTCTCAAGTCGACCATACCTTGTGCTCTGAAAGGCAAATGGAACCAGCTTTATAGGGTACCGAAACCCGGGTATTTCCAACATCTTGATTCTGCGTAACAACAGCCTGTCTTCCTCAGAATATGGCACGATGTAGGTCACATCATGGCATAGTAGTGCAACTGTTCCACGAGTGGTGTCATTTGGTTTCACCAGTTCTCCGCAGTAGGCACTATGTACACGAGACCATCTCCGCAGACCCTAATTCTGATATCGCCCATGCCATATCAACTGATCCCAAGTGTGATTGTACCCCCTTCCGGTGGACAAGTATTCCTCCCAAGTTACCCTCCCTATTCATCCGTCGTAAACCATCACCGAATCCGCCGCAAATACCGTAACGTCAAATAGACCGCACCCACAGTTGTGTACGCCGCACCTCCACCCGCAAACCAAACAGGCTGATGAGCTATGAGAGAGCGACGGAGGAGGGCGGTTTTGCGCTTTGCTTTGTCTGTCGTCTGTTAGCTTTCGAGGACCGGTGAAAAACACGTAAAGAGGAGAGCCGGGAAGGAAGCGAGAGGTTTCTCGTACCCAGAGGAGCAGACCACTTATTCCGGTTTTGTATAACCCAGCGGCCTGTAGAGGAGATGCCTTGAGTAGTCTGTGCAATGACCATCTTGAATATCTTGCTGCTATGAGTTGCTGTTTTGTGTTTGGTCGTGTTTAGGAGGCAGGATCGCAGTTCTCTGATGGAGATCAAGTTTAAGATTCTGGGAATACCAACAGGCAGAATCAATGGGTATATATCACAGTGAACCGAGAATCATAACGCGGGGTAGTGATACATTCAACGGCATCAGTAGCACAAGAAAGCAGGGTTCAAGAGGGATCTTGCTGGGGGATGGCCAGAGACGTCATATGTGTTGTGTTGCTTCAGCGGACAGTGACTGGCGAAGTAGCGAAGCAGATATTCATCGTATGTTTAATAAGCAGAGACTCGTGTTATTGAGCGATATGTTATTCACTTTAGGAAGGAAGCAGGTGACCCTAATCACATGACTGAACCGGCTTCTTCTGACCATCGTTCTTCAACGTAATGACCACCACCGCCTTGCTGGACACAGATATCAGGTATTAATCAGTTCTCGACTATAATCTGCTTTAGGACGATTAGCTGACGAGAAAAACTACACTTTAGAAGACTCACAAACCCAACGCTAGACGAAGCAACTCTCAAGGTCGTCGCGACGGCCACCCACCACGCTCCCTCAGTCGCATTTTCACCCTGGTGTCGATAGTAGAGACAATGCTCAGACGTGATGGTTTATTGCTGGAGCGACAAGTATGAAAAGCACTTCAAGAGCTGTGGCGACTGAGAAAGCCCGGGCCTGCGACGGGATCGGCCTAGTTCTCCTTTGCTTTTCAGCCAACACAGTGATATAGACGAGATTGCCGGATATGTCGAGAGCGCACAGGTATTGGAGACTGTCCGACAGTCTAAGGCGTTGGGAGAATGGCCTTCGCAGTGGACTCGCACCTCATACCGGACTTCCGCCCGTGTTCGTCGAGAAGTACTCGATTTGGAAGCGCTAAACTCCATAACCATGGTGCCTTGATGTGGCAATTTGACACACGCAAGTCTAGATCCTGGCGCACGTGTCGGAGAAAAAGCACTGACAGGGATAATCTGTTGCAATCAGGGTCGCGACGAATGAGAGGACTTGACGAGATGCCACTCACAATACTATTCTTTTGTGCCATTCAGAGGTCATAATGCTTCAGCACGATCCAGCTTGACTGCGCCGGGCCTTTTTTTTTTTTGAATCAGTTTTTATGGTCGCCTTCGTTGAACAACGCGTCGCTAATACTCTCCATACCCCATTTACCGCGGCGTGGTGACGGGGACTGCACCGATACAGTACATCAGTTGGAAATGAGCGCTGCCCAATTGAATGTAATAAACAGGTTGTTACGACAGCAGTGATTGGTAAATGCCATGCATCGCATATAACCGCCCAAAAATGCTTCAATTGTACTATTTTGGTGGGCAGGAATGCTTATCTCATTGCAATCGGGCCCTATTTGCACGCCATCGCCCTGGACGAAACCGCCTGTCATAACGCCATTCCCCCACCGCCATGCGCGAGCAGCTGCCAAAATCGATAAAGTACCCGCGATCGCATCTCTCATTAAAATGTCGCCGGGGAATTTTATGCAAAAATCGTCAATATGGGTGCGGTCGACTACGGCAATGTCATACTCATACCGCAGGGCACAGCGTATGGCCTACTCATCGGCCTCGCCGTGCTCTTCTGCGCTGTTATCTTGATCGCGGTCAAATTACAAAAGGTCTACCTTGAGGAAGATTCGGGCAAATCAGAGATGTTCATGGTCGCCAATCGTACAGTGGGAACTGGTTTAACGGCGTCGGCGGTGTTTTCGTCGTGGATGTGGATTAACGAGACCGTAAATTCGGCTCTCAATTGCTATCGGTTTGGCCTTTCTGCCCCAATGGTACTTTCTTTCTCCGAGACTCATAAGTATAGCATATGCTGATGATCGTATAGTGGTATGGATCAGCCCTCTGCTTCCAAATCGCCCTGATGGCCGTAATGGGCGTTCTGTCCAAGATCCGTGTACCCTACGCACACACTTCGCTCGAAATCGTACGCATGCGGTACGGTCATATAGGGCATATTGCTTTTATATGCTTGAACCTGATTCAGAACATTTTTGGATGCTCCAGCATGATCCTGACCGGCTCGCAATTGATCCATGGCATTTCGGGAATGCACTTTGCGGCGGCAACCATTCTCGTGCCATTGGGAGGTTAGCGCCATTCACCAAATCAGAAAGAATCGAACGGAAGCTAATTGAATAGTGGTGCTATATACGGCCGTTGGAGGTCTGAAAGCCACCTTCCTGACAGACTTCTTCCACACGGCTATCGCGCTTGTCCTGATCCTCTGGTTTACCTTTGGTGTCCTTGTTCATGAACAGATTGGCGGACTATACGGACTTTACGACAAAGTGATGGCTCTTGAAGATCGCGTGAGCGGCAATTATGCTGGCTCGCTGTTGACGATGAAATCCAAGGGTGGTATCATGTTCGGTCTTGATCTGGCATTCGGAAATCTTGCTCTTGTCGTCATGGTATGCCCCTTTTTCTTACTTTCCTACTCACTAGTTGCTAATCCTCGCAGGACACCGCATTCTGGCAAAAGTCCTTTGCAACTGAAGTCAAGGCTACAGTCCCCGGATATAACTTGGCAGCACTGTGCATCTTCGGCGTCCCCTGGGCCCTAGGCACCGTTATCGGCCTATCCTGCCGCGTCATTCATACTCTTCCCGTCTTCCCGACCTATCCCAATCCGTTTACGCAAGACCAAGTACTCACTGGCTTCGTGATGCCCTACACCATCAAAGCTCTACTGGGCAGTGGCGGTGTGGTGGGCTTTTTCCTGTTGATGTTCATGGCCCTGACTAGTACTGTTTCCTCGTCGATGATTGCGGTCAGCAGTATTCTCTCCTTCGACGTGTACAAGACATACATCAGTCCAAAAGCTACCGATAAACGAGTGGTTAGCGTTAGCCATCTGGCCGTGTGCTTCCACGGCGTCTTCATCGCCGGCTTCTCCCTCGCGCTTAACTACGGCGGTGCCAACATGAACTGGATTAATTACTTTGTCCCAATGTTGACATGTCCTGGCATTATGCCGCTCATCTTTACCCTGACTTGGTCCCGCCAGACACGGCTCGCCGCAGTGGTTGCTCCACTTCTAGGTATGGGTTCCGGGATAGCAGTCTGGCTAGGAGCGACGTATTCGATGTACGGCGTCCTCAACATGGATACAACGCAGGAGCAAGCGCCGGCTATTTACGGTGCTATAACCGCGCTGTTCTCTCCAGCGCTATACTCTGTCCTCATCTCGTTCTACAAACCTTACGTCTTCGACTGGCGCAATTTCCTCCGCATCGAACTCAACGAACAATCCGTTTCTCCTCCATCCTCATCACCCAACGAAACCGAATCAGAACGAGAGTCCTCCGAAAACGACAAGAAACAACCCATAGCATCAACAACACCCACCACAGACCTCGACAACGTCTCATCCCCCTTCGACGCCGAAACCCTCCGCCACTTGCACCGCTGGTACCGCATCGCATGGATCACGTTTATCAGCATCCTGCTGCTAACATGGGTGCTGTGGCCACTGCCGCTGTACCGCAACTGGATCTTCAACAAGCCGTTCTTTGCAGGCTGGGTTACTGTTGCAATTATCTGGCAGTTTATTGCGTTTGCGGGTGTTGTTGTTTTCCCATTGTACGATGGGCGGCATGCTATTGCGAAGGGATTCCGGGGGTTGAGGGGGAGTATTCAGTCTGCTTTGGGGAAATAATTTACTTGTAGGGGTTGTATATAGATTAATGCTTTCAACATAGCGTGGTAAACATGTTCAAAATGGTATGGGATAGATGATCTGCACATATTTGTACTTTACTGATTTGGCTGCAACGATAATCGTAAGAAACATGTACGATGTCTATATATACAGTGGAGATGTCCATTCAATCCCAAACAAATGCTATCCAACGCCCAGATGCAAAGCAACAAACCTGGTATCAATCAAACTCCCCAAACCCCCTCTCCACAGCCCCCAAAATCTCATCCCTCATCCCCTGCATCGCCTCAAACGCAATCGAATAATTCCCCAAACACCTCACCACGAGTCTCAGATTCTGCTGTAACTCGTTCATGAATCCGTTTAGTGGTGGACTTCCGCTACTTGTACTTGTGTTTGAACCATCCACGGCACCGCTGCTATTATATCTGTTGAAAGCCCTCGCCTTGAAACATAGCATTAGCAACGCATATCCAGACTGCATAGCGCAGCATGCGAACGTCGGCATTGTGCGTGGTATCTCGACGCGCGAGTTCCATGATAGATACGGTGGTATCGTCCATGGAATCTCGTTAGTGGGATTCGGGTAGGGCAGGTTATCTAATAATGTGACGATGCTTAGTGCAGCGTGGAGGCAGATCTTTGACGAAGCGTGCGAGGAGAAGGGGAATTTGATCGATGGTATAGAGGTGGAAGAGGAGGTTGAGTTTGAGGTTGAGTTCTCAGGGGATGGGATTGAGGAGATGGGCGGGATGGTCATGCGGCAGCAGGAGGGGGTTATTGATGCTGTTGCTGGTGCTGGTGCTGGTGCTGGTGCTGGTGCTGGTGCTGGGTTTGAGGCTGAGGCTGATCCTCGCACGGGTTCGAGGTCGCAGTGGCGACGGCGGAAGATGGGGATGTCTTTGAAGGCGTTGAAGCGGTGGGTTTTTATCCGCGCGCTGGTCTCGTTAACTTCATTCCATTGCTATACTTGTAGGAAAGTGACGTACCTCTGCAGTTTGATCTCTGCTATATACCCCATAGCCTTTGATGCTGCTACCTCGGGCGAATCCAACCCCACGACAGGCGTCTGCGGCATCGACGATGACGACGACGCTTTGCAAAGAAGGAGTATGGAGGTAATCTGGCTGTCGAGTTCTTGCATTCGTTGCGAGATCCAGGATGTGTTGTAGGGGTTCTTTGCTGCTTGGTCAAGGTCGTGCACGAAGGTTGTTGCTTCGAGGATTGTTTGTTGGGATTCGATGAGGAATTTCCAACCCTATACTATGTGTCAGTCATAGTGCTTTTAAGGTGGGATGTGGAGGACTTACCTCTGGATATGGCGTGACGAAGCGTGGGTCGTATACGTTGAAGACAGGCGGCTGCGTATGTTAGTTTATGTCCAATGTTTTGATATGGGATAGACATACTACACTGCTGACAATAGCCCCTTGACATACAGCCATATACTACATCCTTGTCAGTAAATTTGACAATACAGCACCACAGGGAGACATACCGTCATCCACCAAGCCCTCCGCTTCGCCTCCGCGAATTCATCCTCCTCAACCGTCTCGTGCAACGAAATACTCATCGCAGTTGTCAATGCCTGTCCAGCCCGGTTTCGCATTTTATTGATATTCCCCCGCTGCGCATACTCATACACGCTCAGCAGGAGCAATGCCAGTACACTCTCTAGGCAAACTGGTACGAACGGATGGAACGGATCACGGTCAAGTTGCGGCACGCCTTCGGAGAGAGCACTTGACGGGTCGCTGGATGAAGCGACGAGCTCTGAATCGACCTCTATTGCCTCGAGAGCAGCCTGTGCGAATGAATGCGCGGTGTCTCGTCGGAGTTTCACGTACTCGGGACGCGAGGGGTCTTTCTCGTCTGGGTGCGGAATGAGAACCAGTAGGGATGCAATGGCGAGACTTAGTGGACTGGATGGATGGAACGTCGATTTCTCGCGCAATGGACGGTTATACACGGGAAGGCGTTCGGGTTGTGGAAGCATGGGATAGTATGGGTGGATGAAGATGTAGTAGGCGTCGAGACTAAACCGTTAGCACCGCATACCATCGAACGAATGAGTATCCCGACATACATATCCCCATAACTCCCGTATATCTGCACAAGATCCGCCATGGGAAAATGCACATTCGCATCGGGTATATCAGTACCGCCCTGCTCCCCAGCAAATATCGAATCGAAGATCGATTCGATCTCCGCAATAGGCATCTCAACATTCCTCAAACCCGCCCCAGGCTCACTCAAATCCATAAGCTGATGGAACCAATCCGCATCATCGGACCCAATGCCAGAACTGAAGCCAGACCCAGACAGAGACGTCTGTTCAACACTGGCCTCAAACGACGACGACTGCTGACTTCTTCTCTCCTCCGTATCCGTGGTATGTGTATCCGACCTGTCATTCTCCTGTACGGTTGGATCGGCGCCTGGCACTTTCGCTACTACCGGAATCGACACCGGTTCCCGTCTTCGCTTGCGATTCTGGCAATTTCGTGGTCCGCCACGCCGACTGGGAACATAGGAGCAACTCGCATCCTTGCCGACGCAGTTCTTGCATGGGTTCTCGCCGTCGCAGCGGATTCGTAATGTGCGACTGTTATGCGTTGATCCGTTAATCTGTCAACTCGTCGGGTATAGGGTTGATAAGTGGGCATACCAGGATAGACAAGCTACCTTGACAGGCGGTTTGCTGAACTTCCGACGCGCAGGACGGGAATCTATAGTAGCCAATGACTCCATTATGGATAAATCACAATTGAAAGAAGAGAAAATAATTGAAATGATTCTGGAAACAAAGAAGGTGGCGCGACGAAAATAGCAAATCCCGGGAGCAGATCCCGGTATCACTACTATCTATGGCACCATTCCCAATCGGTGACTATACTACAGAATTAGCTATAGCTTGGCTTTATCGCTCAGATCATACAATAGATGCACTCGCTGTAGTGCGTTGGGATCATCTAATCCTTTCATAATGGCATTTGTTGGCTTCTCGCCACCCTGGAGACTTCGCCATTGCCACCGTTGCAACATTTCTTTTCCAACGGCACTCTTGGCACCGCCTTCGATGCGATCAGCGACGAAGCTTCCTAGCACCGGGAGGAACTTAAACGCATGGCCACTTCCTCCTGTGGCTATCATAACACCGGCCTTTCCCGGCACCGCGTCCACCACGAACTGGTTATCAAACGAGTCAGTGTACCAGCACAAGCGGGTTCCGGTAACATGTAGTCCATTCTCTCGCAGCTCTGGGAGATACGTATCCAAGAACGTGCGGATGACTTGCACAGATTTCTCAGGAAGACCGGTGATGGTTTCTGGTGCAGTCCATCGGGTAATAGGCACGCTACGGACAGCACCGGTAGGTTGGACTTGCGGGTTCGTATACTTCGTTCCGCGATATCCGAGCTTCATCACACCCTTCTCGTCGATAGGGAAGCCGTAGAGGTTACCGTTTGCTCCCGCGCGGACTTTATATTGCCACACGGGAAAGTTCTCAGGTGAGAAGCGCTGTCGGAGACGCGGATTGTTTGCTGGGATTTGGATCGTTGCGACTGATCCTGCTGTGGTCTCACAGAGGCCATCGAGCTCGGGTAGGACGCTGGGTGACCAGCCGCCGCAGGCGATGATGGTTAAGGCGGCTTTGTGGATTGCGCCGTCCGATGTGACTATCCCCTGGACGGCTCCGCTGGGTTCGTAGAAGCGCCCAAAGAGGCCTTTTTGTTTGTCGAGGATGAACTTGACGCCCAGTTCTTGCGCTAGATGCAAGGCATAGCGACATGCCTTGTCGGCGTATACAAACCCGCCCACGGCATCAAAGTAGCCTTGATATCCCTCCCCCTCTTTCGATAGATGAAATGGGTCAACTGCATGCCCACGTCCGTCTGA
Source organism: Aspergillus glaucus CBS 516.65 (assembly GCF_001890805.1). Classification (NCBI taxonomy): domain Eukaryota; kingdom Fungi; phylum Ascomycota; class Eurotiomycetes; order Eurotiales; family Aspergillaceae; genus Aspergillus; species Aspergillus glaucus. The sequence continues at coordinate 470,598 of NW_019170470.1, read as the reverse complement.
TTTGGCTCTTCCCACTTCCTCAGAATCATGGAAAAGGTACTGCGTATGGCCCAGTCCAGCCTTGGTAAGGTTCGCGATCGAGCGCTGCTCAAATGGATTAGGACCCTCGTCGCCAATGTGGTAATTGCCGCAGTTCACGTAAATACGATCGTTTGTGGTCATTCCCGGGGGTAGCTTTTGGCCTTGAGCTAGGGATTGATTCCAGGTGTTCCATTGTTGGATCGCATTGAGTGTTAGATTCTGGTACCAGGTTTCGTCGCCGTATGCAGCGCGGATGATTTTATTGCAGTCTGTCGTTTGTCAATTACCCATCAAGATATCAAAGAGCACACGACTTACCAGCCGACGCAGCATCGCACCCATTCTCAAAGTCATACAGAGTCTCATGGTACGGCTGTTTGTCGAAAACAGTCACATTGCTGAATCCTCGCTGCGCTAGATGAATCGCGCTGCTAAGGCCAAATACACCTGCTCCAACAATAATAATCGGAGAGTCCTTTTGCGCCAGAGTATCGCTAGCCATGCTGTAATTGCGTCCCGATTCCGTTCCTCCCAAATTTTTTTTATAACGATGTTAACTGCGATCGATATCCCCGCAGGCTCTAGAATTTTTATATCTTATCACCCAGTTAATATCAGAAGTAAATAAAAACTCGCCATGACATTCCTCAGTCCAGTGTCGTTGATGTTGTCAAAAGTCCAGATGCATCGTGAGGGGTATCATATCACATCTTATCTGCATTCGGAACCAACCGCCACTACTTCTGACGTGCGATAGACCGTGGATGGGCCAATGTTCGGTAACGAGAAGTTGATAACGTTTCTTGTCGTCGTGGTTATCATGAAGGTCAGTGCAGATGAGGGTGATGCAGGGTTGGAGTGTTGTGTGTGTACACAAAGTTGGGGGGTATATATGGAGGTATGCCACCTCCCGACGGATATAGATAGAAACAAGAGAGTATCAAATTCAAAATGGCAAAAGCAGATACTAAGCAACAGCCGGTCCTCGTAACAGAGGAATCCGGCGTCAACGTCGGTGATTCCCTAGCAATCGACCCGTTGGTCGAAAAATCCATTCTCCGAAAACTAGACTTCAAGTATGCAACCACTTCAGTTTCCAATTATTCCAAACCATGACAGCCATTGACACGCTTCAGGTTGCTACCAGTCGTCTCGTTCATGTACTTCTTCAACTCCCTCGACCGGAGCAATCTAGGAAACGCAAAAACAGACGGCCTAGACACGGACTTGCATCTTCGCGGAAACCAGTATAGCATCATTCTCGCGGTTTTCAATGTCACGTTTTGCCTTTTTGATCTTCCATCAAACCTCCTGCTGAAAAAGTATAGTGGGAAGGTTATGCTTCCGGGGATGATGTTGGGATGGTATGTCGAGCATAACCCTGGGCCTGTATAGATCCGTCCGGTAACAGAACAGGGGATCAATCACACTAATCCAATGCGCGGTGCATAACTTCGCCGGTCTCCTAATCTGTCGACTCTTAATGGGCTGTTTCGAAGCAGGTTTCATGGGTGAGCCATCCATCACATCCAACTTACACTCCCACATATCAGCAACTAAATACCACAACCACACCAGCCGGAACAATTTTCTACCTAACCCAATTCTACAAACGCAACGAAATCGCCTTCCGCCTCTCCATCTTCTACGGAACCGTCACCATCGCCGGCGCCTTCTCCGGCCTCATCTCCTTCGGCGTTTTCCAACTAAAACACAACCACCTACACGGCTGGCAATACCTCTTCCTCATCGAAGGCGGGTGCACGCTTCTCGTCGCCTCGTTTGCAATCTGGCACCTCCCGAAAAGCGGCTCGCAGTGTCACTGGTTCAATGAACTCGAGGCGCGGACTGCACAGCTGAGATTGTTGCAGGATGGATCTGTACGGACGGGTGATGCGTTGGATATTCGTGATGCGCTGTCCGCGCTGCTGGACTGGCGGATTGCGGTCTGGGCTGTTGCTTGTTTTTGTTATGGGATTGGGCAGACGTCTGTTAGTAATTTTCTGCCGCAGATGGTTGCGTTGTTGGGGTTTTCGACTGTCAAGACGAATTTGTATACTGTGGCGCCATACGCCGTAGGGACGGTTGTTTTGTGGTTGCTTTGCTGGTCGTCTGACCGTTTCCGGGAGCGCTCGTGTCATCTTGCCGGTTCGTTGATGATAACGTTCGTCGGGTACGTTATTCTCATCGCCATCGATGCGGAGAAACACCAAGCTGTTGCGTATTTCGGGTGCTTTTTGCTATGCTGTGGTGCGTTTGCGCCAACAGCGCTGTTTCACAGTTGGCATACGAATAACGTGCCCGTTGAGAGTTCGCGAGCAGCGATTGTGGGTTTGATGGCTGGGTCTGCGAATTGCGCTGGCATCCCGTCAAGTTTCGCATTCGATGATCGCACGGCGCCAAAGTACTTGCCCGCGTTGATCGTCAACTGCGTGTTCCTTGTGACCGGCGTGGTTGTGATTCTGAGCCTGGGGATGTGGTTTCGGTACGATAATCATCGGAGAAATAAATTGCAGGGGGCTCGACTTACAGCTGCTGATGTCCCGACGGAGAGCCTTGTGGGGGGATGGAAGGATCCGAGTTGGAGGTGGACTGTTTAGGGCCGGGCAATTGTGTTTCATATTGTGTTTTAGGTAAGTTAGTTGTGCATCATATTATCAATTCAATTCAGTAGAGTTCGTTATTGCCAATGATGTATCCATTTCTGCCACGATCCTATTGATTCGAGGCGGTTTTCCTTGAGGGATCGTTTTTCCTTATCAAGGTAGTCCAAAATAGTTATATATACAAATCCAGAAGGGTATAGATATTGAGAGTCGTTGCACGAAAAGAGAAAAAAAAAAAAAAAAAAAAAAAAAACCGATGGAAGAGGGGGTAAAAGGACACGGGAAAGGAAAAGGAGAAGGACGGAGACATTAAGAAATACGTATTGTGAAATATACAGAGAAGGGGTATGAAGAGAACGTAACCGCGTGGGCATAAAATCCAAAAATGACATCCCAGTGTCCCAGCCATAAAAAAAAAAAACAGTACGGTGATAATGAAATGAAAGCAGCTCATCTTCCCCACATCCGGGATGAAGGCTCGTGAAATCCATCTTGATGATGATGCTCCATGGAATCCTTGCTGGAGTGGTCGCTATTCGCGCCCGATGGGTATGCTGGTTCTGAGGTAACCTCGATCGTGGTCTGCTGGTACACCTTGCCAATGGGGGTCAACTCCATGCCCTGGGGCTGCACGATGTTGTCGGTCGACCCATCGCGCACAGTGTGATCCGGATCTTCGTGGTATATCCGGGTGCCCATCTGGCTGGCATCGAGGCGCTTGGGGTCGGCGGTAATGGTCGTCAAGTGGTTGTCCGTCTTGCGGCCCTTGCTACTTGCGAACTTGCCGTAACTGCGGTCGTTGCTGGGTTCGGATTCGATGATCAGGTTGCGACGAGTCAGGGTGTACAGGAGGACATCAACGAAACCAGAGCTGGTGATCATAGCACCGGCAATACAGAAGTAGACCACATTCGGTGTGGTACCTTGGGCCGTGGCCATACGTCCGGCGGCCAGCGGAAGAGACAGGACGATATACGCAATCGGGTAGATAACCATGTATCCGATAACGCGACGCAGACGCTTCAGACTCTCCGTATGGCTGCTTCCCAGGATGGCTGACTGGGCGATTCTTCGACGGAGCTGGAACCACATAATGGCGTAGAGGACAACGGTACCGAATTCGGCAAGGAAAATCCAGGTATAGTGTGTCGCTAGACGCATGTTTTCGTATTTTTCACTGATCCAGCACTAAAACTCGGTTAATCTCGAAGAAGAACTGAAGGTCGACAGAATGCAATTACTCACCCAAGCACCTGACGGGATCAAAACATATCGGCCATGAACGGCCAATGGAACGATAACCAAAATGGCAATAAAGGCCCAAATACCGACGACTCCTGATACGAAAACACGGTGACTCAATTTCCGGCCCATGGCCACGAGAAGGAAGGTGTGGATAGCGATGGCAAGCACGAAAAGACCACTAGCCGGGTCTCCAATCTGCAGCCAGAGACCCTGCAAAAAACATGCTGCCGTGTCTGCTTCGATCCTGTCCTCTGCGATCCATTTTATACAAATCAAGAAAGCCAAGGACTGCTGAAGATCGGCCAAGACAAGGTTGTAGATAAGAACGATATACTGATTGTAACCGATGTATCGAGCGTAATTGGAGCGCCAGAACAGCATTCGGTAGGTGACGAACCCAATGAGGATGACGGACGCTATGAAGGAGAGAATGGCCATCACCGAGACGGCGATAAGTCCCTGATGGTGTTTGTAAGGAAGAGGGTCGATATCCATGACGGGCTCCCCTTCCTTAGTGAACGCCCGGCGTCGTAACATATCACCGTGGGCGCTGAGGTCGCTGATGCCGCTGTCGCCAAGCGACATCAGCAATACTTTTGCAAGACTCATTGTGAACTATCTTGTACCGATAACACCTTAAACACTATGATCATCCTCCGGGGGTCGACAGGAATTAAAGCGGGGGGGGAAAGAGCGACTGGGAGACGATAAAAGACTCTCCGGGATGTATAGATATGAAGTCGACGCCCAGACGATGATGGGATAGATCACTTTTCTTTTTCGATTTTTATTTTTATTTTTTTTTTGCCCAGGCCGGGGAAGTCACCGGATCTTATTTTGACCCAACCTGCGGTCCAAACCTATTGAAGAACTGGAGAAAGTCTGTTCTTCAGGGGAATTGTCAGTGACACTGACTCGAAAAGGTTCGCACGAAAGAGGCAGTTATGTCCAGCTGCCAGATGAAAAAGAGAAATTGGGAGGAAGACCCAAAAACAGGAACGGAGAGAATAGAAAAAAGTAAAAAAAAAAAGTAAATTCAAGGCGGAAGAATCCCAAAGGAGAGGGGACACTTAACCCTAAAACTTTTGTCCCTGTCCCTATGCAGCGGCGTTGTCGGAGCTGCACTAGTACCGACAGCCCATGGTGGGTGACGACGTGGAGATAGTCTGCAGTTGGTATAGATTGTCTTCTGCTGTGCATTGGCTGCGGCGAATGATGCATTCGTGCGCAGACCACCCGTATCCACCGGATATTAACTCGAGTTGCCGGCCCAAAGGCTGTGAAATATTCTTCTCCACACTGGGACCACAGCGGGTTCTTGTTAAGAGTCCAAGACAGGGGCTCCCAACCATGGTTTAGCTGACGCCGAAATAATCTTTCACGGAAACAGAACCGAAAGTGAGATGGGGAGAGATGAGGGGGGAAAGGAGTGGTAGTAAGTTACTAGTGCGGAGGTGTATTCCGTATCAAAGCAAATATAGGAGGTCCTGTCCATATGGCCTGTGTATCTGCATGCAACTCCTCATATGTATCCTTATTCTACTCTCTAACACTCCCTGAATAATGCATCAGCAGAGAATGAGCACAGACATGCCGCTGGACTGTCTCCGCTGCAAGAGATTGACAAGTCGAGTTTCACTTCTACATTGGCCACAAGGGAGGCAATCTTCCAGAAACGCCAGACCTGGATACAAGCTCAACGCCACCACCGAGACAGTCGTGAAGGACAGTGCGAGGCTTGCAGCTGCACGAAGTAGATCCCAGAGAGACTATGGCAGTCGATCGCAAACAAAGTCATTAATTACAGTATTTTTCTTCCATCATGAATTGCCCGTTTCAATCCCACCGGCATGGCATGAGGGGTAAATAAAAAAAGAAAGAGAACGAGACCGACCATATGGTAAACAGCCCATTCTAAGCCGCGCGGAGACACCAAGTGGAGGCCCAAGACCGAACAAGATTCTGCAGGTTTTTTTTTTTTTTTTTTCTTCCTGGCTTCTGTATGGTAGGGGGTGTGGGAATTTTGAATAATCACGCGTGGTCGAGGCAACCAAAGGGATTTAATTCCAGAAAGACCCAATGGCCCACACGGTCGATCGAAGGAATAATAGAGCTGCCATTCAAGTCGTTCTGGTGTGTGCTCGATGATTATGGGGATGTCTGAACTATCCCGTACATAACACACAGGGACTCCGTGTCTCCGTACCGAGGAAATATTTGTAGCACCGTGTGCCCCGGAATTTGCTGATATTATCCCGAACAGCTATGCTAGAACGATCCCGGGAATGCTTCTCCTGCCAATCGTCACCGTGAACAGTGAACCGGAGAAGGGGGAAAAAAGAAATTAAACGGGAACAAGCTTTTTCCAGTTCGATTGTCGGCATGTGGTACGGCTTCTTGGCCGTTAAGGTTCTTTCTTCTCCGACCACGGTTCAGCAGCCGAGAAGGTTCAGCAGCCGAGAAGGTTCAGTCGGATATGAGCCGGCCAGACGATTGTCAGGTTCAAAGGTACCAGAATTGAGTACACCGAATCTCTAATCGTGCATATGTATATACTGAGTACGTATTATTGCATTCAATATGTACCCAGGGTCGAGAGTATATTAACGGCAATTTCCGTGGAAGTCGTGGAATCCTATGGCTGTAAATCCGAACTGCAATATATATCCAACACCCGCAAGGATACCTTCAGAGTACGGAGTAACTGTCAGAGTACTGCACTCTGCTGTTGGAATTACGTAACATGATAAAAAAAGAAAAAGGAAAAAATGCATTTCTCCTAAGCTGGTACTCCGTAGACTGGGTCTGCTAGGACTGTACCGTTGTCAACCCCGGTCACGATTCAGGGGACAGCCACAGTGGCCAAAGTCCCTCATTTGTTGAAGATCTGCTCCATAGCTGACACAAGGTTAGCTGGGTTGACTCGAGAGTCGGCTGTCAAAGCCAATTCAGAGCATCATAGGGACATCCAACGTTGCTCGTACCCTGTAGGGTAAGAGACTCGCTCCGTAACAAGCAACACCCTTGCCCACAGAAGCGTCGGTTTCTTCTTGCCGTGCAATGGTTCTCGGAATGTAAGCGAACCCACATGGCGTGAGATCAACACATTCCAAGAGAGCCGACTGGACGCCGTTTAGATCGATTTGAGAGTGTGCATTAGTGGTGGTAGCAGGAGGTCCGAGGCTGAGGTATTTTCACATGGATATATTTGAGTCATCCTAATATAACACTCAGTGCAAATTTTATTCAACAATGGCCGGATGGTGTAGTTGGTTATCACGTATCGTTAACAGTTCAATAACTGGTTCCGATAAGGTCCTGGGATCGAGCCCCAGTCTGGTCACTCTTTTTTGCTCTTTTTTTATTCTTCCCTACCATAACAAATCACTCTCTCCTTTTCCTATCTCTGTCTATTCTGTACCATGACCTGGTATCTGCTACCATTTCCCTACCTGGAATGTCCTCCGTGACATGCTGTTATCCATACAAACACCGCTCGGATAATGCCCCGGCTCCATTATTGATCCTTGGAACCACCAACCGAGTCCCGCTCAAATTCTCCTTAACGAGTCGTATCTGAAAGCACTGTTCAGAATGCGTGTATTCTGGCTTCTGTCAACAAGCGAACTGACTAGTAACTGTTGAAGATCTTGATCCTACATTCCCACGATCTTCCTCGTCCGGTCCACTGCGGAATACATGTCCCCTCGGAGGTACATTGAGGGCAATTGCTGTTCCTGCACCCATATGTAATAATCTTGACAAATTCGACTCTATTGCTAACTAGCTAGCTAGGCGAACTCTGAAAAAAAGACATGCGACATGCGAAACAAGCATACGGATTACGATAACTATTGCCAATTTGGATTGAGTGTAGCCAAGGATCGCCGGTTCCTCTTGTTATTATTGTCAATCGGATGCATTCCTTCGACAAGTACACCATCGTCATCATCATTGTCTATCCCCTCTTTATTAGCCAGACTAGTACATCAGTTCCAGGTTATTTCGGCAGCTCTATCGGCAATCAATTGGCTGTCAATTATCGGTAGGCCCCGATGTACACCGGACAAGTCTTGTTTGATTGCTTCGCGATGAACCATATCATTGGCATTGCTTGTTCTGAGACTAAACAACGCAAACTAAAATCCCGGGTCTATTTTCTTGGAAATTCTTGGTATTACTCTACTGAGTATATAGTCCGACCATGAACCATCACCCCGGTTCTTTGGAGAACGGTTGCGAGCTCGTGCCGACGTTCACGATTCATGGAAAACTACATATTCTGGAGTACTCCGTACGGAGCATGCATACAATAGCTCCTGAAACTGAGACATTCTCCTGAGCTTTGATAATGATCGCTGCAAACGTCTTCTTGCCAGCGTGGGCCATGCCTAGAAAGCCATGCTATACCAAGAAACTAAGATTCCATTGACCACGAGAAACACGTTGAATGCTACTGCATGTATTCGGAATGCTTGTTCCCCTACAGGGCTCGTGATGATCCATGACAAGGATTGAATCCTTTTTGCAGAGGCCTCGTGTTCGGCAAGGTTGCTTTTTCGATTGTCTTGTCTCTGCACGTTCCGTCTGGGCTACAGGGCTGCTAACCGCGGGGATGGAGAGAAAAAGAAATTGTTCCCGTGATAATGCATCTTGGCCATAGCTTGAATAAAGCAAAACCTTCTCTCGATAGTATTGACTCTTAACGTTGATAATCTATTGTTTGCAAAAACTCAGGAACACACCGACAGACCTTCGGAAAGCGATAACCGATAAATCGGATCAATCCCACAGCTCCCTACTACGTATGGAATACGGACCCCTTGTCCCTATGACTCTCTAGACGCAGAGATTTACGTTTGATTGCTCACAAGATCCAACAAATCCTCTTTTTGAGTTTAAATGTTCAAATGCCGTCTGGATATAGACTCTGGCCGCTGACTCAGGAGATCTCGGAATTTGTGTCATATCTTCATCTGGTTCGGTGCTTGCCGCCAAGATCCAGAATTTGCTTTTTCTTTTCATATCTTGGTCTCCTTGGGTTTCAAAGTCAATTTACAAATCATGTCGGTATTGACTTTGGTACACACGGCACTTGTCTATGATGCGTACTTGTTGCGTACCTGACCGTTCCACGGAAACCCTCGACCCGTTCCCGTGAATAAGAGTTTATCGGTAACTTCCATGTCTGCGCCACGGAGTAGTGTAAGGTATGAACCACTGACCGAAAAAGCGCTGCGATATGGCCGATCTGAAACGCGGTGGCGATGCGCGAAATGAGACCTGCGTACTTCGTATTCCCCATTTTGGTCACATCATTGCTGCCTTTCAGCTCTTCTCCAAAAAGCACAGACTCGTACAGAGTATTCCGCATACACTAACTAATGAACTACTGGTGATATGTATGAACACATCTAGCCCTGCAGAAAGCTTGGTGCCCCTTTTCGGCACTCCCGGCGGAGATTGCGGAAATAGGGGTGATGCTATCCGCTGCGCTTACAAGTATGTATACAGATGGGAAGAGAAAACACTTATGCAGCATCATCCAAATAAACTCACGCCATTCTGCATGTCCAGGCAGCCATATGCATGGTGGTCGTAGTGTTCTTGCCTCTGTCATTTCTCACAATTGATTAATCACGACAACGGAGTAACTAACTAGTTACACCGTGCTCCGTGAGCACATAATATGGAGTACTACGTACAAGTAGAGCTGCAGATTCACCCTCTTACCCCTTCAGGAAGTTGTTCATGGGCCACGCCACCGTATATGGACCAACCAGATGGTGTGATTCATTGACAAATTTCGCTGGATGTGTATACTACCGTACTATGGTAGAGTATACTTCTCCACGGAGGTCTTGGCCAGGGTACTCTGTGATCCGTGCTTTGTATATCATGGAGATAGATTATGGGGTTACGTATATAGATGGCTGGTGTTGTTGGCTCTTACTGGAAATGATATTTGCATGCGTTGAAGATCTTGAGATATATGACGTGACTCGAATGATTAACGGACTCGGTTATCCAGTCTAGACTATTTGTAGACGAGTCATTATAGATACATGATATTCTATCACTGGGTTAGATACAGTAGCTGACATAGGTTGACGCAACCTGCACATCCATGCAGACATCACATCGCAATGCGCGTGTATGCACGATCAAAATAGATTCGGCACCATAATCCCATCATCCACCCGTTGCAGTAGCCTCGCCGGAAGCATTATATCCCCAAGCGCATTGCCCCAGTTCGAGACTAATGGACTCAATGCGTTACATAGTCCCCCGTTATTTTCAGCTAACGAGTTCATTTGATTGGAGTCTCGAAGGTCATCCGAATTGTCGACTTGATTTCCATATTGTGTGATTAAATGGCGCTGCCTCTGAGCTGAGGATTGATTGCCTAGATAGGTCGTCAGGGCGTGATACGAATGGATCAAGCGAGAAGGAAAGAAAATATACCCTGGTAGTGTTCCAATGGCACATAACGATCTCTGAGTCCGGTCAATGCAGTAGCGAGATCGCTCGCCGATGGATGAACGTCCTGGGCCATTTTGTACAGCGAACTCAAGCATGGTTCCCAAATATTTGGTTTTTCATCCTCACTACCGGTCCAAGTAAAAGTAGTTCCGCTCCCATCAGCAAGTGTGAGGATAATACCAGCTGTAAACAAATCTGGAACGGATTGTCTGTTAGCATAAGCGATTTTTTTTTTTTTTTTTTAGACTGATAGCCAGGACTTACAATATACGCCGTACCACCAAGCATCTCCCATAATGTTTAGATTGAATGCCCAAACGACATTGCACGCAGCTCGTACGCATCTCGTAGCGCAGTTCTCCAGAAACAGCGTATTCCAAGAGTCTGCTGTAGGGCCTGCATCGTCCATCCACTCATCCTCTAATCTCCGGGTTCTGGCTTTCACAGTTGAGCAATATTCGCTGAACGCAGGACGATATGCTAGGAGTTTCAGATATGAAAATCTAATCAAGTCAGTATCGAATCGATAATCTTCTTGGATAGGCAGAATCCACCATTCATACCTAAATTGAATGATGGTACAGTGCCTTTCAGATGCTTTGCTCTTTCCAGAATAAGACATCTTCCAGTGAAGCGCTTGATCAAGCGTCGATTGGAAATCCTCCAACGCACACTCGATATCCAAGATTGCCTGAATATCTACATGTGACTGTGACCCGGGGTCTGGACTTCGGTATATCTTGGAGAGAATCTTGACCAGTATTGCAGTGAGCCTCATATTCTCGTAAAAGAATTGATCCGCTGCCATCAATCTAGCATGTTCCGTGCCCCCTTGGTCATCCATTTCTTGTAATTGTTCGTCACTCAGGTGAGATGGTAGTGGGATATCTTGGGAAGAAGGGGTCATTGGTGGACGACCCACGATCATACTGGCGGTACTGTTGATGGGTTAGCATGGAATATGGTAAAGGTCTAGATCCGAGAGAACTCACATATCCATCTGTACACAGGCACACCAGGTACGCCATCTCATCTCCTTCTCGACCGGAGCCAAACCATCATTAGGCTGGTTGCTTAGATATAACCCAAGTCCAACTGCCATGCGGTAAGCCATGCCCACCACATTCCAGCATCTCTTGGGGTCCAGCGTGCACTGCAGATACAGAGCCACGAGGAGCAAAGCCTGTACATGAGCGAGACTTCCACCGTTAAAGACATTGATTCCCAGCAGACCCTTCATACAGTTGTAGAAGTCCTGAGACAACCATAGTCTCTTCTCTAGCTCCAGAGTCGAGAATTCACACGCCAGCCCGAACATCGCATTCAATGCGCACTTAAATATGGCCCGGGAACATTCTCCGCCCCCTAGACCGACATCCGGTGAGTCAAATGAAGTCTTGTCAATATGAATGGACCACTGTAAATCATAAATGTCCATGAAACTCTTCTTATGGACCCAAGGGTAGAACACATATACATCTTTGAAATATGTTTCCAGAAGCCCATCCGCTACTCTTCGTGTTGGGAGCGGAAATTCATCCCAAAGAACGGATGGTGTGGAACTAGACGAAGACGAGATAGAGAAAGGGTCCACAAGAGTTCCCATGGCGCGGTTGGGGTTAAGTGTGTTCGACACAGGCGATATCTCATTCACAGGTTCCTGACTATCCTGCATATTGGCTGGGGTGTACCGCATGTCCCCAAAGGGTCTGCTGTGTTGATCTCCGACCATCCCATTTTGCAGATTGCAAAACTCTTCCCTTCTTCTCTGGGGAGAGCCTAAGCTAGAAACTCCCATCAGCTTAGCTAATTCCCTCCTCCCTAGCAAGAGCCAAGTAACTCACTCTCTTCCAGTTTGATAGCTGGCAGTACTACTCCCGGCATTAACCCGGTACTCGCATGGCTGCGTATCATTGCCACCACGCCTTTGACAGGCGCCACATACTGGTGTGTTACCGTCGCATTTGATTTTGCGTTCTCTGCAATTTATGCAAGCTGAAGCTATGCGTCTGCGCTTGGTGGGATTCTGGAAAATAGGGAATGATATCTGTCAATGCACAATGTCAGCCACGTTGTTCCAGGCAGATGGGGTTTCGCTTGTAGAAGTACAGGTGGGTTCAGCATCATTCAGTATTCAATATTCAACTAGTAAGAGTAAGTCCGGAGTGAGGAATATCCAGAGCAATCGTGTCGCGCTGCTTCTTGAGAGATTTCAAGATGACACGCGCAGAGCAAGGTGAATGGACGCGTCTTTAAGAAGCTCGGACCGCGATGTCATGTGTCGTAGTCGCGTACATGCCAGATTACAACATAAGGCATCCATCACAGATACAAGCATATACAGCAACAATTCATATATAGCGGAAGTATAGGACATACGAGATTGTGCCTTAGGAAGGAACGTCAATGATCAGAGACTTGTCCTCTTCACAATCCCAAGTGAGCAACTTCGTTTCTCGAGGAATCCCAGCCCTACACTGTGTCGTCCTGAAGCACATTGGTCACAGTTTAAAGATTTTCTCAGCACTTTGTGCATGTTTCCTCTATCCCCTGGGCCTTATGGACCATGTCCCTTCTTCAGTTTACCAATGTCCGCTGTTAGCATCCTCGCCTCGTAAAGCCGCGCTAATATACTCAGCAAGAACAAGAATCTTCTCCTCCTCATACTGCCGTCCAATCAACTGCAACCCAACAGGCGCACCTTCATAGTCCCGGACATCATCTGTCATAATCAGCACAACCCCAACAATCAGACAAGGAAATGAATACCCACACCCCTCAGCCTCCACTGTATCAACTTCCCAATCAACATCCGTAACTGGTAACGTAACAGTCGAATAATCCAGCATATTCACAAACATCGTGGACCCCGGATGCACATGCTTCCCTGGCAATGCGGCCGCCATAATCGTCGTCGGACAGATAAACGCATCAACTGGTCTTCCTGTCGTTGTTTGGCTAGCGGTGCTGTTCCAGTAATCCATGTAGGCTTTTTGCCAGCGGCGTTTGGAGACGTTTAGGGCGAATATCTCGGAGGCGGTTTTCTGGGATTTGCTGGGGGGGTTGAGGGTCCAGGCCAGTTGCGGGACTGGGGTTTCACCGGAGGCGGTTAGTTGGGTGATTATGTCGTGGCCGGCGTCGAGGGTGTAGGCGTCATACTGTGGTAGAGTTAGTTTAGTGACTTGCTGAGGTGTTCGGGATACGTACCGCGAGGGAACATCCTTCAGCGTGGGACGGGGGGTTCCAATCGATAACCTGCATCATTAGCTTAACCATCAAGCAACATCCATACAAAGCTAGGGGAAAACAACCTCATGCCCAAGCTTAACCAAAACCTCCCTAGCCAACCTAACAGCCCTCAAAACCGGCGGATGCGGCCTCATAATCCCATCATCCTCAAACATGCCAAACGCCATCTTCTTCCCCTCCCCACCCCCACAAAGCAACCCCCTAACCTTCTCCTCAACACTCTCCCTCCACGGAATCGGCAAACTAGCCGGATCATACACCCATGGCTCCATCCCCAACACACTCTTCATCGCCAACCGCAACGCCCCAACACTCCCCGCCATAGGCCCAACAACAGAAGGAACCGTATTCTGCCCATCCATCGAATTCTTCGCCCCCTCATACGGAATCCTACCCACAGACGTCCTCAACCCATAAATCCCATTAAACGCAGCAGGAACACGAATACTGCCCCCGATGTCCGTCCCAAAACCCAACGGCGAGCCCTTCAGCGCAAGCAACGCGCCCTCGCCACCGGAACTACCACCAGACGATAGATGTCGATTTCGGGGGTTCCAGGTATACCCGATAATGTTGTTGGCTGTTTCGCCGGACATCAGGCCCGTGGGGACACTGGTTTTGCAGTAGAGGACTGCGCCGAGGGAGCGGAGGAGGTGGACTAGGTCGCTTTCGGTGGTGGGAATTTGGTCGATGTGGCTGATGTAGCCCATTGTTGTTGAAATGTTTTTGATGTTGAATTGGTCTTTTAGGCTGATGGGGAGGCCGTGGAGGGGGCCGGTGGGTTTTTGATGGGTTTTGAAATGGGCATCGAGACGGCGTGCATCTTCTAGGGCTGTTTCTGGGAAGAACTCGTGGAGACAGTTTACCTTTAAATCAGTTAGTCTTAATGCATATCTCTTATATAACCCGCGAAGCGTACATATTGATGCGCCAACGCAGCCCGGTGACAAAACGCCTCAGTGACTTCCACCGCAGACCACTCCCCGGACGTCGTCTTCTGGGCGATCACTGTTGCATCACATTCCGTAATCTCATTCTCTCTTTGCTCTAGGAATTGATGCATATACGAGCCGGTGATATCAGGCTGCTCGTCTGCGGTGGGGATTGAGTCCGGGGAAAGTCGCCATTTCTGGGGGATTGATTCAAGGATGGTGCGGCGCTTGGCTTCTGCTCGTTGTTTCCAGGGTTCTATCATTTTGAAGGGTGGCTGCTTGTGTATAGAGTAGGAACGGGCTCATCTGCCGTCTGGCAGTTTATGACAGTCATAATGTGGAGATCGACATGATAACTGCCGGCAATTATCCGATGTGGAGAAGTAATTTACTACATTCCTACTACTACTACTGCTGCTACATATGTCCGATGTGCAAGAATAATAGAGGAAATAAGATACGGCAGTGGAATTGAAGCATCTACATACATCAAAGCAGCGCATATAGCAGATATGTCTCGTCTCAATTCATAGATCATTTATTCCATTCCTCGTCAGTAGATTCGTTTCGTTATCGTAGTCAAACCCTCCACATGCAGATCCAAGAGCCGGTCAAAGATGGGTATCAATCATGGTTGTTGCTTCAAATTTTCTTTTTTCTTTTATGCTGAGGGTTAAAGTCCATTCTGTTCAAATTCACTTCAAGTTCATCTCCTCCGCGATCCACGTTCTCGATCTCGCCGACTTATGTGCGGCTCCTCTTCACCCTCGTCTTCTTCCTCGACAGGGGCAGGAGTACGTCGCTCGGTACGGCGCTTGGGCCGGCGTCGTCGGTTCGAACTGATGTTACTTGCTGAATCATCCGGTGCAAGCGAGATGCCATCGTCCAGGAATTCATCCTCCGGTCCGCTATCGAATCCGTTGCCCACTGCGGAAGGCGTGCCCATGCGAGCTTCGACGTAGGATCCACGACGGTTTTGGTTGGCGACAGACAGACCAGCTCCTCGTTCCCGTAGCGTTTGTCGAACTGTCTCCGCCTTGCAGTGCAGGGCTTCAAACGCATCTTCGAGAGCTTCCATTCCAAGATAGATTTCACGTTCCACCTCAGCCAAGGCAGCAATTTCCATCTCCTCGTCTATAGTGATGGGTCCGCCGGACAATGCAGGGTTAGAGGTCATGCTGTGCGGCTGACTGGCTGCTCTGTCCATACCAGGAGTCGGTCCCCGAGACGCACTGAAGGGCGTGTTTGAGCGACTTCCCCAACGTGGGGTAGAGCCTGAGACTGGCGGGATCGCATCTTCTGCGCCGCTCCGGAGGAAGCCATCAAAACGACCAGAAATCAGAATGTCCCATTCATCGTCACTGATAGCGGATAGCGTTGCCAAAACGTGGTGAATGCCTGGGTTGTTGAGCATATAGATGGCCGTCTCAGGGTCACGCGGAAGAGATGAAAGTCGATATAGTCGCTGAATAGCAGACGCAGATGAGACCAGGGCGTGCGGGCGCGAGCGAGATGGTCCGCCAACAGCACTGGGAGCCGGCGAGATAGACGAAATGCCCAGGAGTGAACAGAAGAGCTGACGCTGCTCAGATCCCAGGTGCGTCAGCATAGCAAACGTCAATGTATCATCGTCCACGGCATCCGGTGCGCTGGTAGCTTGTCCTGCCTGCTCACCGAGCCACTTGTCGACGGCGAGCTTGGTCTTGCGAGACTGCCGAACGTAGTGCTCACGATATTCCTCCGGAATGTCAATGTCCATCTTCTGCATGGGAATATGCTCTTCGCCTGAGGCTCCAGCATCGACGACAGACGGCGCCATCATAAATGGTGGCCACGTAGGGAGCTCCTTGCGGCCCGAGACCAGCTCCAAAACTTCTCCCCAACTGACGCCCGGATGGGGCTCTGTTATATCTTCGTTTTCACACATCAAGCAATTGCACGATTCACACGAAATATCACGGGCAAAGACGGCCTCCAGACGGTCTAGCAAGCGACGAGCGACCGATCGATATCCAGTCGCCACAGCAAGCGATCCATTCTTTGTCATGACATTCTGGTACTCATCCAAGAGGCTGCCAAATGGCTCAAAAATCCTGCGTGCTGCGATATGCGGTTGGTACGATGGAGGGGGTGCGATATCCCGGTAGTGCGATCCCAGTAGGAGGGTTTTGTGAGTGTGACGATCCAATCCACCGTTCTGAAGCAGATAGTCCACTCTCGGAATGGATGCAGGCATCTCCGGCGGCGGGGGAGGTGGGGGAGGAGCACCAAAGCCGGAATTAGTGGTAGGAGGTCGTCCATGGTCGTACGCAGCATCGGCCGGGGTGCGGTAGCCTGAACTGTTGTGATGACGGTGGTGGTAGGGTGACGACGTCGACGACCGATTCTGAGTCCGAGACGGTGGCTTGTCTGGCGTCTTCACTCTCCGAGAACCGCTGGATCTATACTGCGGCCCGATGGTAGCATCTGAGCCGTTGGCGGACCCAGCTGCCGCTGGCGATCGAGGCGGAGACCTAACATCCCTATGAGTAGACGCTCGCTTGGGCAACGTAGTTTCCTCCGTAACCTTAGATCTGGATGGTTTATGGCTGGCTGTCCTAGAAGGCATATCTCTTTCATAACTGCTGGACATCTTAGATTTCGGGGTCTCCGGTCGCATCGTTCTGGTTGGTCTGCCCTCTTCTTCCTTTGAGCGCAGGCTTGACGACGATCGATTCGACCCGGTTCGGATGCGGATCTTGGCCTTGGGTCTTTCTGTGCTCTCCTCTTTCTTCTCCTGTTTGTCGCCCACGGAGCTCCCTTTCCGCGATTGCTGATCCAGGCCTGTCAACGGAGGGCTGGGAGGTGCATGATGATGATTGTTATTGCTGTTGCCGTTCTCCGTGTGATGGCGATCCTCCTTCTGCGGCGTCTCTGTCAAATCGGTCGGATCGGGCGTAGGAGGGTCCGGACCTCCAACGAATTCCTTGCTATGGGCTTTGGAGAAGTTCGGGTACGGCACACTCGTTCTCGACTCGAGAAACGAGGCCGCTGGATTGTCGACGGCCGGCATCGAGAATCTGCGTGAACTGGTGGGAGAAGTGGACGGTGTGGAGGACTGAGCTGTGGAATATTCCCGTTCTGGATCCCTGGTTGACGAACGGGTGGAACCGTAGGACGAACGGTGTTTGCGATGACGATGTGTGGGTTGGGACGAAGAGGAAGAGGAGGTTCGGTGTTTTCTATGGCGGTTCCTGTCGCGATCACGTTCATTTAGTCTCAATGGTAGCATGATATGTAGTGGGTTCGACATGATGGGCAACAAGATGAACAACGAAGTGTCCCTGTTTTCCAAAAAATCTTTCTATCCCACCGGGATCGGTTTGGTGTGATCCGTTTAGTTACCTCGTATGATCAAAACAAGAAATGAATCAAAATCAACAAAAAAACGCAGGCGTGCTTTTCTTTTCGGAGGATTCGAAATCGGATTCCGGGTAGCAGACTTGCTGCTGAAGACAGATAGAAAGAGTGAATAGAGAAAGAGGTCGGACGAGCACTCAGGTCACACTCCAGCAGTGCAAAGTGAAGTTCCCTATACTCAATTCTCTTCCGTCTCTTTGTCTTCCACTCTTGTCTCTCTTTATCGCAGTCTTATTTGGCGCTTAGACGTTCTGTAGGACACTGGGATCTCACTGGCCGGATGAAAGGCGCTCGGGGGTGGTATTGAGTCACTTGATTCGGATGCCGCTGCTGCTGAGCTGCGAAGGGTGCGACATCCCGTCGGGGAGGGCAGGATAAAGCAGGAATAAGAAATGAAAGGATAAAATGAAATACAAATGAAAAACAACGATAGTGATGAAGGTAGGAAGAATGGAAGAAAGAAGAAAGAAGAGAGAAGAAAAGAACAGACGCGAGTATCGTGGGATGTTGGCGGTGAGGCGCTTCGATGTCTTTCGCCGCGGCAACTGACGTGGACGTATAAGTATTCCACAGGTTTTATATAAAGGAAGTTGCTATAGAAGAAATAGATCTCACAGGTAGATTAATCTCTGGGCATATGAATCATGACAGAACCATAGATTGGCGAGATGGCGGCCATATTGATGCCCAAGGCAGTCACTCCGTGGTTCAGGTATCAAGATATTTTAAGCTAACTATTGTACAGGGTATCAATCCAAGGTAAATGACCAAAAAAAAACTCCAACGAGATGCAAAATACAGATGCAAGTCATGTCATGTCAGCCCATTCGCAACCTTCTTCATCGGTGACATCTCCAATACCCAATTCCCCTCCTCCTCATGCGCCACCCCTCCTCTCCGTGCCGCTCGCATCATCTTCTCACTCGCCCTCGTCCTCTCCCCCGTTTCCCGGTCCCAGGCCCATCTCTCCTTGAGCCACATCCAGGTCAAATATGCGCGCAATTCCTTGTCGTGGGGTAGAACCGATTTCCATTCCGGTATAAAGTCCGATGTCTGTGCGCCTGTTCCGTTCCAGTCCCGTGCAAGCCCTCGTAGTTCGTCTCGGCAGAAGATCCGCCAGCTATCCAAGGAGTAAGCGCCCACGCCGGGGAGGTGTGCAATTTCCCAGGCTACTCTGGGGTCATTGTCGTCAATACACTCGTCCTGGCTAATGTCTCTTCCGTCCATTTTGCGGGGGTAGTGGAGTTCGCGATATCGTTTTCCTTTGGTGGGAGGATTGGCAAGCCATGTCTGTGCTAGACTAATACATTTCTTTGCACGTTGATTCTGGAAACCCAAACTGTGCATCATGGACACCAGTTCAGATAGCTCTGCTGCGGCCATGGCTTCCACTGTAGGGTACCGATTGAAAACTTGAAAAAGAACCGGGATAGCAACTCCGCCTCTGGTTCGGTTCAGGAAAATGGTAGCAATGAGTAGTCGAAAGGGATCGTGGGCGAGCTGCTCCTGGATCAGGCCAAACGATGGAGCATCAATTGGCGGAAATGGAAGACACGATTCAGGCTCAATAAGAGGGTTCGGGAAATAAGGCGATATCTTGGGGATTTTGGAGCGCGACAATTTAACAGGCTGAGGTACACTCTTTTTGGTTGGAGTTCTCGGGACAACAGCTGAATGGGAATTGGTCTCCTCATCTCCAGCAATAGAACTATGCACATCACTAAGACACGTATCTGAGTCGGAACAAAGAAAGTCGGAAGACAAATCGAGCTTTTCCAGAAGAAGACGTGTTTCCTCTGGCATTGTATTCTTTTGTTTCGTAGGGTGGTATTCGGGTTTGTTGCAAATGCACGGTTTTTTGATAGTTTTCTTCTTCTGTGAAGTATCAAAATATTTGGATCTCACCTCCTCGCCCGCAATTACACGGTGCGAATCCTCGGTTTTTATAAATCCAAGTCCCAATGTGGATCCTCCAAGATATTTGAATAATCCATTGATTCGTCTTCAGGGTCGTCCGGAATCGGACGGTGGTTTTCAGCATTCTCCTTAGGATCAGGTTGGAACTTCTCAAGTTGCCTCCCAGACTGCTGTTCAGATTGCTCTTGATTCTTCAAATCTCGCTTCTTTTGTTTTCGCTTCTGACGCTTGCGCCGGTTCTTTTCTCTTTTCTTCTCCTCCGCCGACATCACTCCGGGCAGAGTCGTGGTGGCAAGAATTTCGTCGACATCTGGAAACCTTTGTCTCTCCCTTTCTGCTCGTGTCTTTTTCGTCTTCGGCTCAAACAGCGCGGGGTCAACAACAGTGACCGCTTCGTTGCTAAGATAAAACTTGGGAGTATTTTTCTCGCTGACGTTGTGCATGCCTTCACGAGGCTTTCTTTCGTTCTTCTTTGGTTTCCGCGTCGACTTCGGTGGCTTGGGAGAAGCAATAGCTTCCTCAGTGGCCCCCGGTTCGTCGGCATCGTCCACATTATCGTTGTCATCATTGTCAAGCGAGATTGTGTGATCCCGTAGGCCTAGGTCCCAGTCGGCAAGATAGTTCTTTTCATGAGGTTTGCCGTTCACACGGATCCTCTCGGGGAGAGCTGTCAATTGAGCTGGTTGTGCGGCAGTAGATTTCTGGGCATCTGTTTCTGTGACAGTCCGTTTATCTTCATTTTCGGCCTCGTCATCAAGAGGAATCGGATCCGTTTCTGATCCCAGATCAGAATATCTGCTTTTGCTGGGGCTGCTGTGGGTCGACGTAGCAGGAGCAATATTGTCGTGGTTGGACTCACATTTTGAGGCAGCGTCCTTTTTGGTAGACTCAGGCGACTTGGGCGGAGTAATAGCTATCAGATCATCATCCACGATTACCTGAGGCGCGTGGTTTGGCAGAACGCTCGCTGTATCTTCAATATTGATGATTTCGGGTTTTTCGGCCTCAGCTTGGATCGTGCCGTTCTCTAGCCTCGATCGCCTCTCCTTCTTGCTCTTCTTGGGCTTATCCTTGTTCTTTTCGGCGCGTCTCTTCCTCTTCCGTTCCTTCTTGAACAAGGCCTCATCTTCCTCGTCAAATTCTTCTCCAAACTCCGAAAGATAGTCGTCGGCACCATGTCCCTCTGCCCAGGTCTCGAGATAGATCCTTCTGATGAACCTCACTAGCTCGTCGACGGCAGACTGGTTTAATCTCAGCGCACACGCCTTCCCACGCACATCGCCCACGAATTGCTGCCTGGCGCACCGTCCAACCGGATATCCATGTCCCTTCATAAAAGGATGCGACTCTATGAATCCAAGCAACTCGGATTGCTGGTCCGGTCCGAGAGATGCTAGTATTCTGTCTTCCGCGAGACCGGCTTTGTCGACGGGTAGATTGTTGTTTGGCTCGGTTTCGTGGACGCCGTCATTCTGGGGAACAGGAACAGCGTCTATTTCCATCTCGCCGTCATAATCCGCCTTGTCGAGATTCATGGCATCTGCCTTGGGCTCAGGCTCGGGCTCGGGTTCAGGCGCAGGTTCAGGTTCGGGTTCAGGTGCAAGCTCTGGCTCTGGCTCTGGCTTCGGCTCCGGCTCCGGCTCCGGTTCTGGCTCCAGCTCAGGGCCAGGCTCATGCGCAGGCACAGGTTCGGGTGCAAGCTCAGGTTCTGGCTCACGCTCGGGCATAGGTTCAAGTTCAGGTGCAAGCTCTGGCTCATGCACAAGCGTAGCAAACTCCGATTCTACCCCTAATTCAGTTTCACTCTCACTCTGATCCTCCACAATCCTTGTAGTCAATTTCTGTGCCGCAGCAGCCTTTGCGCGTGTAACACGACCCGACGCGAAATAAGGCGACTTCCTCTTCCCCGAAAGCTGCGCCCGTCCATTATTTGTATCATTATTACCCGTTTCCTCCGACGTACTTGTAGACCGCTCATATGTAGGCTCATCGTCGCGCGCGCCGTCTAACCCTTGCATCTGCACTTCTTCCCCACCTTCGCCAATTCCCATTAAACTTGACTTGTACTCGTCAAAGCTGGTGTTGTAGGTATGTTCGTCGGAGAGGATGTTTTCGACCGTGTTTAGGTAGATCTCGTCGTTGAATGGCTGGTATGCGTCTGTGTTGACGGCAGCTACCATCTTCCGCTTTTGGCTGCGCGTCTGCATTTTTGTGGGATTGGGATCTAAGTTCTTATGCGTTTTATTCGGTTCGATTCGATTGTTCGACTATGTTGATTATTCGCGGTACGCGGTATTCGGCATGGTAAAGCTAGGTCGCGAAGAGGAAGGTGTTGAATCTGCTGGTGCTGAAAAGGCTCAGGGTCAGCGATATCCTCTTTCAAAATTGAGGTATACCATAGGAAAAATAAGGGAAAGACAAACCAGCTTGCAGGCAAAATCCGTTAGTGCCACCCAGCTATTCCAACGCCATCCGGGTCTTGCTTCAGCATGCTCAGCAAAGGAACATGCCTGCAGAGGGATAACACAGCAGGCTTATAACACAATATATTAAGTGAATCTTGAGCTCTAAAATTGAGCTCCAATTGTATTCACCATGCCCAGTGGACTGTTTTGACTGCTGTCAAAATCGGGACGTGAATTGGAGAAGGTAAAAAATAGTGGAGAATGCACAGGCCAATTGCCATATCGGTACAGTGACAGTACAGAGTAGAGTTGAGATGCTCTACAACCATTCACAAAACATATGCAGCAATATTCATTGGTATTTTCATAAGCCATGTCTATTTACATCTGGTCTATTTCCAATTCCATAGCAGTCATAATACAGCCCTTCAATCTACACGCTTAGAGCTTGCCAACCTTGTCGGGGAATCCAAAGTCAACGCCAAACGGAGGGAAGATGAAACGCTGGAACGCTTGTTTTGCGGCAAGGTCGTCACTGTAATTGGCGATGGTTGCGATATCCGAGTCATCCAGGTGGATCAGTTTCCGGTTGTCTTCGATACGAGAGGGGGTGACGGATTTGGCGAGGACGGAGGAACCACGGGCAACTAGATCGAAATTGTTAACATTGCTCACACTTCTTTGAATTGTATGACGATGGAAATTGGTGCACTCACTGTGCCAGCTCAGGAGAACAGTAGCCGGAGTAACGCCTCGCTTCTGGGCCACTTCGACAATCGGCGCTGCCGTGAAAAGCGGGCTACCTGTGCTGCCCAGAGGACTGTATGCAGTGATAACGATACCCTTCTCCTTGCAGAAGTCGACGATCTCCTGCTGTGGGAGGGAGGGGTGGTTCTCGATCTGGTTGACAGCCGGGGCAACGGTAGCCTGGGGCAGAAGCTCCTCGAGGTACTTCACACTGTAGTTGGAGACACCAATGGCCTTGACCTTGCTGGTGGTCAGGAGCTTCTCCATGCTCTTCCAGGTGGTGACATGGGAGTGCGAGTGAACGATATCGCGGGAACCGTCTTCGTGCTTGGGGAAGAGGGGGTGGTTTCCTGTCATCGTCGTTAGAAACTGCGCAAATATCTCGTAGAGTGACAAGGCAAGCTCACCATTAGGATTCATAGCCAACGGCCAGTGAACAAGGTACAGGTCCAAGTAGTCCAAGCCCAGCTTCTTCAAACTCTCGTCCAATGCCTCCTCCACGCGAGAGTGGAATGTGCACCACAGCTTGGTGGTCACGAACAACTCCTCCCGCTTGACGAGGCCGGCGTCAATGGCATCCTTGATACCCTTTCCGACCTCCTCTTCGTTCTGGTAGCAGCATGCGCCATCGATGTGACGGTAACCAGCCTTGATAGCGTGGAAGACGGCTCTTTCGACTTCACCGGGGGCGGATTGCCAAGTTCCTGTACAGAATTAGAGGGTGCAAAAAACAATGGTCTCTGCTATCGCATACCCAGTCCCAAGGCGGGAATCTCAGCTCCAGTGTTGAGCTTGAATCGCACGTCCGCAGCAGCAGTCATTGTGAGGATATCTTAGAGAATAGTATTATTGTGGAAAGAATGAAGAATGAGTATGAAAAGAGAAGAGAAAAGACGTGCTGAAAAGGACGGTCTATTACCCCTCCATCCCCTCATCCCCGCTATTGCAATTCCCCCATGTCGACGAGGGTCTAGTACAACCCATGCACTTCTTACTCAGCATCCCGACTGTGTCGGGTACCTTTTCTCCTTCTGGATAGCCGTCAAGAACCTCAGCAACACTCGCCGAAAGATGCCTTCTCGATTTGAAATCCGAGTCCTGATTGACCCGGTCCGTGAGTATGTGATATCATCCCGTGCAACTCAAATTAAGATTCAAACTGATGCAAGATAGCATAATTTCCCCTTTCGGCCATCCCGCGCCCTCGGAAACCAGAATCCAGGCGAAACCCGCCACTGCATCCATGGAGAGACTTTCCCTCCGCGGTTCCACTGCGGCGGAATCTTGAATCCGGGGAATGAAAGGGCTGGTCGATCTGGAGGAATGAAGCCTCAAGGGATCTCCGGGCGTGGGATTCGTTACTCTAACGGATTCTGAGGCCCGTGGCGACTCCTGTGTGTGAAATTCTTGCATGAGTCGTGCTTTGGTGGGAGATCTATTGTCATATATATCACCAGTCAGACCCCAGGTTGACTCCATCAACAACATCAACTCTTTTACTAAACACGATCCATCAAAAGTCTTTTTCATTGCGAACAAAATATAATCACAATGGCACCAGCAGCAGTTGACGCACCCCCCGCCACTCCCGTCTTCTCTAAGCGGGACGGCCACGCCCTCGAGGACCTGTCCGACGCCATCGACGACGTCAACGTCCTCAAGGACACCCTGAAGAAGCAGCAAGCCGCTGAGAAGAAACAACAAGAGGAGAAGGGTCTCTACGAACAATCCGAGTTCGACCAGGACAAGGACAAGACCCAGTTCCGCCAATACGAAGACGCCTGTGACCGGGTCAAGAACTTCTACAAGGAACAACACACCAAGCAAACAGTGGCCTACAACCTCAAAGCTCGCAACATGTTCCACTCCAAGACCCGCGCCGAAATGACCATCTGGGAAGCCATGGAGAAACTCAACACCCTCATCGACGAGTCCGACCCAGACACCAGCCTCTCCCAGATCGAGCACCTCCTCCAGTCCGCAGAAGCCATCCGCCGCGACGGCAAGCCCCGCTGGATGCAGCTGACCGGCCTCATCCACGACCTGGGCAAGTTGCTTTACTTTTTCGACGCACAGGGCCAGTGGGATGTCGTTGGTGACACATTCCCCGTCGGTCTTGGTTTCGACGACCGCATCATCTACGGCTCCGAGTCCTTCAAGGACAACCCGGACTACTACGACCCCATATACAGCTCCAAGTTCGGTATCTACACCCCCGGCTGCGGGCTGGACAATGTCATGCTCTCGTGGGGTCACGATGAGTACCTCTACCACGTTGCCAAGGAGCAGTCTGTCCTGCCCGCTGAGGCGCTCGCCATGATCCGCTACCACTCGTTCTACCCCTGGCACAACACTGGTGCGTACTACGAGCTCATGGACGACCATGACAAGGATATGCTTCGCGCTGTCAAGGCATTTAACCCGTATGACCTTTACAGCAAGAGCGATGGCATTCCCAGTGTGGAGGAGCTGAAGCCCTACTACATGGAGCTCATCAACGAGTACTTCCCCACGAAGGTTCTCAAGTGGTAGATGCTTGGTTTGGAATCGTTTTTGTATAGGGATGGCTTTTGTTTTTTGTTCAGATTACCGTTACTGTTCACGGTTTCTTTCTGCATGATATAAGCGATGATTTACGAGTTTTCAATGAATGATTTCCATGATTCTTTTATTTCCTGTACTCCATGGAGTACCATTGTAGACAGTGTAGATTGATTAAGATTATCTTAAGTTTGACATCTTCTTTTGGCGATCGTGCTACTGTATGAGCCTATCTGTGACGGCAACGGCTCTCGGAATCGGGTTCCCGACAGTGGCACCGAGTTTCCGAGAGCCTACAGAGTAGAGCTTGAGTGCAGGATAACCAATAACTGATGCTCTATCGGATAGAACGGGTATATTGCAGTAGAATATTGCTATGGCTATGCGTAAGATATTGTAGTAGGTGGTGATCATACAGTATGATGTAGGGTATGAAAGGTGCACGAAGTCTATCAACAGACTATTAAGCTTACAACCTCGATTTATTCGCCCGACTCCCATCCTCCTCAAAGAAAATCTTCTGCCCCGTAATCAACGACTCCTGCAACGCAGCTCCAATGCGAACAGCTTGCACAGCACCCTCCAACTTCAACGGCACAGGCTTGTTTTCCAAACACGACGCCGTGAACTCATTCGCCTCCGTAACAAAAGCATACTCGAACCGGTCGTAGTAATGCTGCGGGATTTCCCGATGTACGCCCCCGTTATCATAAGTGTTGACCAGGTTAATCTGCGGCTGCGCGTTGACGGTAACCTTGCCCTTCGTCCCGATGATCTCGGTTGTATCCTCTTGCCCCGCAGCCATCATCCGTGAAGCGTAGAAATACGCCATCTTGCCGTTATAAAATTCGACCAGGCCGACGGCGTTATCGCGATCGTTGTGCTTGCGCAGGTCTGGTTCGACGGCCGTGATGCCCACCGCGGACACGGACTTGACCTTGCCATCCTGTCCGAAGAACCAGAGTGCCAGATCGATGTCGTGGATGGAGCAGTCGACGAAAATGCCGCCGGAGAACTGGGCGTAGGCGACGAAGAAGCCCGACGGGTCGAGCTTGTCGCATGTTTGGCTGCGCAGGACGGAGGGGGAGCCTAGGTCGCCGGTGGTCATTTTGCGGTGGGCATCGCGGTAGGAGGCGTCGAAGCGGCGGGAGAAACCGCACATTACTTTGAGATGGGGCTTTTTGGCGGCTGCGTCGAGGACTTGTTGCGACTATTGTCGTGTACCGTTAGCGGTTGATCAATGTACTCTGGGAATATGGGTGGTGAAGACATACAATCTCAACATTCGTCGAAAGGGGCTTCTCGCAAAGAACATGCTTCTCAACGTCAATCGCCTTGATAGCTTGTTCGGCGTGGACGGCCGTCGCAGAAGCGACAACCACAGCTTCTAATCCCTCGTGCTTCAGCATGTCATCGTAGTTCTTGTACAACTTGACGCCGTACGGAGCAAGGTGCTCCTTTGCCCATTCGATCTCAGTATCATCAGGCGTGCTTGCAGCGACCAGTTCTGCGCGAGGAGTGCGTTCGAGGAAGTTTAGGGCATGGCGCTTTCCCATGCGGCCGAGACCAGCGCAGCCGATTCGAAGCTTGGAGACGGACATGGTGGATGTAGATGTCGTGAATGGAGGAGGAAAGAAGGAAGGGGGATGACTTGGGAGACTAGTTTGAGTAACAAATAAAAACCCTCCCTATTTAAAAATCTGGGCACACCGCTTCATCGGAAACCATTGTACAGAGCTTCAGGGATCAAAGCCATCCATCGCGACGTTGCCATTGCTACCCCGGAATTGGTAACGGGCCCAGACCGCCAGCTGGTGGATTGCCTCGGAAAAGGGCTTCCACGATAGGACTACGGAGTACAGTGTAGTTACCAGTTCTCCACGGGGAAGGCTTCAGGTCGGAATTCCATTGAAGGGTTATCCTGACTGGTTCTAAACGGTGAATGGTTCTTTTCTGGTTGAGCATGATCTGCGGACTATGGGATTTGCAGGTTCTCGAGTATTGACCATACGTAGAGGATATTTGGAATGCATTACACGAATAATAAAACAAACTTATTATAATTATATAATGCTTTGTATTTTGGCATTTTTTTCATTCAATAATACTTATCTAATAGTTGGAAGATCGAGGTGTGGTTTCGGTATTTTTTGTGGCTATTAACTATAAATGTGGCTTATATAGCACTTATGGAAAATGCATTACAGATTACTCTTTCCGGCATGGTGTAATGGTAAACATCGCCGTCTTTCACACGGCAGCTCGGGGTTCGATTCCCCGTACCGGAATTATATTTTTGTTTTTTTTTTTGCCTTTCCCTTCCTTCCAGCGATACTTGGCTGTTTGTACTCCGTGGAACTTGATGGTTTATTTACTGATGGGGGACATTCATTTCCAACTAATATCGGCTGTGTTTCTTGCTGTCTTATCGACCAAAGCAGAAGCTAAAGCTGCTGTACACTCGGATATATATTTGCTGTATTTTAGGATTTTAACTCAGCTACATCGACCTTTCTCATATAATAGAGCAGGTAGATTCAAAGTCTAGATTTCTTCATACTGACCAGTCCCATAGCATAGCTTTCGTGAGTACAAAAGTCCATGACAATGACAGCGGCAACTCACCGCCGAGGCCTAGCAATCAATCAACTAAGTCAAATCTCGACTGCGACAACGCCGACATTGATTCTACTACAGTACGACCCAACTCTTTGATCTCTTTCATATTATTATCTTTATACACTCACAAGTGATACGCGATCACTGACTACTCGAGAGGATAATCTATATAACCTCACAGAGGAATAAGAAGCTTTGCGAAACAGCGATGAGGCTAAACCGATAACCTCAATGGCAAGGAAGACTACAGATCCCCGTGTATAATTGCCGTAGTGCAATCTCGCGTCGCATATTATACAGTTCGATTATATACCATCTTGGATCGCGCCTTGCATCCTCATCCTCTGATTTGGTAAATGCCTCCTCCGGGTCTGCGCAACGAGTCTAACCGCCGATACTCGAGTAACAGTAGCACCAACCATCCACTACGACCTCCCCCCTCCCTCTATCCCTCCATCCAACATAGGCCATGCTCGCAGCAAAACCCCGACACTGGAACCAAGCGGCCCTCGCAAACTACCTTGGCGGATCCGAAGATGAAATCGCAACCGTGAGACGGGGCATCGTGCAGTTGATGAAATCCTACGACGCAATCCACAAGTCGTTCAAGACCAAAGCAGCGAAGAATGAATTAAAAGAGCTATTGCTGTCAAATCTCGACAAACTTCCAGCGCTCGTCCGAGATGCGCGCACGAATGACGTTCGCATGGAGGGGTTGATGGGTCTGGCGTACAAGGTCAACAATGCGCATAAGCAGTATGGGCGCGAGAAGATGGCTTCGATGATCACGAATAAGCAGCCCGAGGTTAGGAATAATGACGATAATGACAATGGCGATGACGACGAAAGTAGCAGTGAGGAAAGTGGAGAGGAGGATTCAAGCGACGACGATAGCAGCACTGGGAATGACCCGGGGATACACAGGTCCAACGAGCAACCAAGGCCCGAAGTCAATGGCACCGGAAATTGTGACAGGCCCTCAGAAAGCAGAGGCCATGAGCGGATCCATGGCATTAGAAGTGACCATAGCAGAAGCCAGAGCAGGGCTAACTATAGCAGCCCGGCAGTCGTCGTGGACAGAAGTTCTGCGGTTGGACCCCCGAACAAGCGCATAAGACCATCAGAACCACTGGCACCACCGACTCCTCTCTCTGGACCTTTACCGTCTTTCCCTCAATATCAGAAACCGAGCTATGATCTATCAGTTCGCAACATCTGGGTGGTAAATGAGGTCGACAATGAAAGTCACGGCCTCTGTCCTGTCATCGAACTCGTCAAGAAAGACTGTGATAAGAACAATCTTCAACTCTCGGACCTGGACTTTGATCACTGGATGTTGATTGTGCAGGCCCATTGTAGCTACGACTATACTATCCACCGGTTGGAATATCGGCCGTCAGCTACCATCATCTTGCCTTCGATGATCGGCCGGCCGTTTACAATCCCCATGCGCACCCCGAGTCAATGGCGGGGTGCGCTGAACTCACAGCTACAAGCTAAACCAGACCAGGATCCAGTTTTTTACCTGGTATCTCAATGTAAGTGACTCCGAGTCTTGTTGTGCTCCTTCTCGTGGTAATTCCTGACAATGCCTTAGCGGAATTGAGACCAGAATCTTCACCTCTATCATCTGGATTTGATTTTTCTCAGACATACCAGCCTGCTACTAGGCTGAGTCCTACCGTGAAGCAAGAATACGTGGAAGAGCTCTTGGAGCAAAGAGCGCGGAACAATCCGCGCTAGATGCAGCTCAACATAGACCAATAGCTAGACGTGCAGCTGTGCGTACTCCGTACTCCGTACTTATATATTAATATAAATTAACCTAGCTTGACAGCCATTAGGCCCGTACTTCTGCTCTCACCGTACTACACCAAATAGGCGATGCCCATTGCCCCTACTATGCAATTGCAGCCAATAGTCCCGCTTACTAAGCGCATACACCGGGATCGGTCCCAGCTACTCACCGCCCGGCAGAGTCGGACCAATGCCATGGCAGCAAGACATTTGCAGGACATGGGAGTCCTCAGTACGGAGTATCTTTCAGCTGCTGCTTTCTTTCGTGATTCCTGTCGTGTTCTCAGCTCATCCCATTCTCTGCCTCTTTTCCGGTCGGATTTATCGCATCGAGTTCTGTCCCACTGTGTGTCAGGACCCTCTGTTTTTGCTGGGCAGAAGAGCTTCCGTCCCCGTGGGATTCGCGGAAGAGATGCGCAAAGTGCGCCGTAGCCACACCAAGTCCCGGAAGGGCTGTGTGCAGTGCAAGAATGGTCATGTGAAGGTCGGTTATATTGCATAGTTTCGTCTTTTTTGCAGGATTGCACAGGAATGAGGATGGTCGTGGCCCTTTATATAGGGGACAACTCCGCGGGCGCGGTTTCGGGCGTACCGAATACGGCGTATCCCATCCCGTGTACACCCCAGAAATACCCACACCGAGGAATGACAGACGGGCCCGTTCACAGATTCACATGTCTCTGCTGCATATTAATGGATCCGCGTATTTCGTGAATGCAATCGACTAACGCTCAGACAGTGCGATGAGGTGATGCCCACTTGTGGCTTGTGCCTGAAACGCAAGCAAGAATGTACCTGGCCGTCTGGCTCCGGAAATGACACTCACAGCCAGGAATCCTCCACTCCCAAAGATGGCAGCGATGCACATTTTGGCACGAGTGAGTCGCCGTCGTCCTTTGCTTCGGACCACTTACGATGCTTGGAGATGCGCCTATTCCACCATTATATGGTCGAGACGTACCGCTCGATGCCGGAGGGTAGACTCACCCATTATCACTATCAAGTGGTTATTCCGAAATTTGCGGCCAATCATGCGTTTTTGCTGGATGCTATGCTGGCCCTGTCGGCTATGCATCTTGCTTTCTCCGAAACCAACGAGACTCATTACTGGTTGGAGCTTGGATTGAAGTATCAGACCAGTGCTTGCACTTCGCTTAGTCGACTTTTGACAGTTGACGTGACGCCTGACCATTTTGGACCGGCCTTTCTTAGCTCGGTGTTTATCATGTTAACTGCAACCGCCTATCCCAGTGTCTCGCGGGACAACATTGCCTTCAACGCGCTTTCTCAGGTGCTGGAGATGCGGCGGTTACTAACCGGATGCTCACTTCTGATGGAGAGACTGCGAAATAGCCCCTCACCTGAAATGATGCAGTGGTTCAATGTTCAGGGTTCAGTCCGAAAGGATGATTCTCCAAGAGAAAAGTGAGTTCTTTTATCCTCTGGTGGACTGATTTGTAGCGTGAATGCTAATATTTAGAGTAGAATAAAAGATCAAAACATGCACCGAATACACAGGTTTGTTTCCTGACTAATTTTGTACAATGTACTGAGCTGACACATTTCAAGTGCCCTTAGTGATTCACTTCAACGATTATATCCGCTCATCGAGAGTTGCAGCGATTCCCGGAGAAGTCCCTACAAGAATACATGGGACTTGTTGAGTGATTCCGCTCACAGTTGGCCAATGTACGGTGCTCGGGGTGGTTTTATCGCATTACCGATCCATGTCAGCGATTCCTTTCTCACCTTGTTGCAGGAGGACGATTGGATGGCTCGTATCCTATTTCTACACTACGGCGTCGGTCTGCAGCTCCTCTCAGACCGGTGGTATGTTGGCGATTGGGGGCGACGCCTGGTGGTTTCGATTCTGGAATCTATGGAAAGCGAGATTCCACCTGAATGGGTGAACGTCGTGATGTGGGCGAGAATGGCAGTCGGGCTAAATGCTGCTGTGCCGTGAACCGAGCCAGACCATCGGTACTGACGAACCGATAAATGCTATTATCAATCTGCCTGCTGAAAACCGGGCAGGTTCAGGTCTGACAAACCATGACCCACAGACACGTGATTGTTGGGACCGGTTGAGGCCGAACAAAATAGTTGGGCATCCGCAGATAAGCTCATACCTGCGCGAAGGCACGGGATCATACGCTAGGACTCTCTTCAACCACTGTGAGCTCGAGGATGTTTGAACATGATGCGGGCGGCTTTCCAGTTGGTTGCGAATTTCTAGCACATGGTGTGCTTATCATTGCGCTGTCACCGTCTTATCTTGCTCTTTGTCCCGGAGACCTGACCTTCCGGTATATCCAGAGATGAGCTCTGGGTTTTTCATCCTGCGACTTTTTTTCTTTTTCATCTTAGCCTGTCGAATGATTAAGCTCTGGTTATTTTGACTTTATGATCAACAACCAGACATAGCTAAACAGCGGTCATCGAACCACAACAGGTTACGACCGGAAATTTGTGGGGAAAGGTCCATATCAACCAGAAGACCATCATCACGTTCGGGATTCAGGGACAATGGGCTCACTAGAGAAACAGAAGGTAATCAATAAATTCCGAACATTTCAGGTTTTCTTGGTTATGGTATTTACCTATATAATTCGCGTAGCTCCCGCTGTATTCGGGTCAGCTTCAACCCCAGGTCGACGGCAGACAAAGAAGCGTATCGAAGATGGCAATCTTCAGAGTTGCTACTGCGGCGATTCTATCGCTGGTATTGCTTATTGTGTACTTGCCAACCGTGTACACTTCGCCTGTCTTTACACGCGACCGGCAGCATTCTGGAGAAGCATCCGGTGAAATCGAAGCCGGTAAGTTGGGAGCAGTCGCAAGCGAAAGCGCACTGTGTAGTCGTTATGGTACCGATATGCTAGAGAAGGACGGGAATGCTGCTGATGCTGTGAGTATCTCGTTCCGGTCCGTTGGTCCGAATCGAGGCACTAATTGACTATGTAGTTGGTTGCAACATCGGTTTGCGTCGGAACAGTAGCTATGTACCACAGCGGCATTGGTGGAGGCGGCTTTATGCTTGTCAGGGCTCCAGACGGTTCATTCGAGTCCATTGACTATCGTGAGACGGCTCCTGCTGCAGCTTTCCAGGACATGTTCGAGAACAACACAGATGCATCCACGAAAGGGGGTCTAGCAAGCGGCGTCCCCGGTGACTTGCGAGGCCTCGAATATCTGCACAAGAAATACGGCTCTCTCCCATGGTCAACCGTCCTCCAACCCGCGATCCAAACCGCACGTGAAGGCTTCACCGTCAACGAGGACCTCCTCCATTATATAGACACCGCCATCGCAGAAGACGGAAATAACGATTTTCTCTGCACCGACCCCAGCTGGGCAATCGACTTCTGCCCGCACGGGACCCGCCTCGTCCTTGGCGAGACAATGACGCGCAAACGCTACGCAGACACCCTCGAAGTGATCGCCAAACAAGGCCCAGACGTCTTTTACAGCGGACCCATAGCCGAGGCGACCATCAGAGCCGTGCAATTGGCAAACGGCACGATGACCCTGGATGATCTGCAGGACTATACCGCTGTCACCCGCGACACGGCGCAGATCGACTACCGAAATTTTACGGTGACTAGTACGACGGCTCCGACTAGTGGTGCTATTGGGTTGAGTATTTTGAAGATCTTGGAGGGTTATGGGGACTTTTTTGCGCCGGATAGTGTTAATCTTAGTACGCACCGGTTGGATGAGGCTATTCGGTTTGGATATGGAGAGGTTTGTTGACCCATTGGTCCGTGTTTGTGAGTTGATCACTGACTTTGCGCAGAGAACACTACTTGGCGATCCATTCTTCGTCGATGGAATGTCAGAGTACCAAGCAGACATCTTGAAACAATCGACCATCAACGAAATCCGGAACAAGATACTGGACTATCAGACACAAAATGTATCCGTGTATGACCCCGAAGGACTCGAGAGTATCGAAACGTATGTCACCACACTCCAACTGGCTCACTGGAAATACATTATCTGACAAGCCTAGCCCCGGAACCTCACACATCTCCGTAGCCGACCACACCGGCCTTGCAATCTCCACAACAACAACAGTAAACACCCTCTTCGGATCAAAAGTCATGGTCCCCGAAACCGGCATCGTCATGAATAATGAAATGAACGGTACGCCCCCCTTCCCCTTCCTCTCCTCTCCCATCCAACAACCCGCTGACAAAAGAGCAGACTTCTCCATCCCCGGCTCCTCCTCCAGCTTCGGCTATATCCCCTCGGAAGCAAACTACATCCGCCCACACAAACGCCCCCTCTCCTCCACAACTCCCACAATAATAACCCACCCAAGCAACGGAACCCTCTTCTTTATCGCAGGCTCCGCAGGTGGAAGCCGGATTATCACAGCCACAGTACAGAACATAATCCACGTGGTCGATCAGGGTCTTTCGGCGGCGGAGGCACTAGCGCAGCCAAGATTGCATGACCAGCTTATTCCGAATCAGGTAGCGTTTGAGTGGACGTTTGATAATGCGACGGTGGCAGATATGCAAAGGAGGGGACATAATGTGACGTGGATGGAGTTGGGGAAGAGTACGGCGCAGGTTATTAGGGTGTTGGGGGATGGGGGGTTTGAGGCGGCGGGGGAGCCGAGGCAGAGGAAGTCGGGGGGTGTTGTTGTGTAGCTGCATTACATTTTATATCATTGATATGATGAACTTGATCTAATGTTTAGATAACACCGAAAAGAAGAAAAAGAAGAGATGATCTAATACACATACATAAAAAACATGGCACATGACAGGACAATCTATTTCAAACCAACCCACACCCGCTCCAGCAGAACCTTACCATTCTTCCTTGTAACAATCTCGCGATATCCCAACTCCTTCACCTCCTCATCACCTCCAACACCACCGCCACCATGATCCATCCGCTGCGCTCCCCAGACCTTCAACGCGTACAATCTCCTCGCCTCCCTCTCGATAACAATCGTGCTCGCCTGGCTCTCATTCAACACTTTTCTCTCCACCATAATATTAAACGCCTCTTGCAAGAGTTTGTACGGTAATCCGATCAAGATGGCGGATACGAGGACTACCTCAGGGTTGGGTTTCTGTTGTTCCTCGACAGAACCGAAAGATCCGAACTTGACCTCTGCTAGCTTGGGGTTTGAGAGGATACTCCCGGGCACTTTGCGGAGGTGTTCGGGGATGCGGTCGGGCATGCCTTTAGATTGCGCGGAGACGTAAAGTTCGAACGGCTCCTGTTTCTGCTGGAGGTGCTGTAGGTAAGTGGCTATGAAAGTGAAGAGGTACGTCCTTAGACGAGGAATCCAAGTATTCACGAGTTCCTGTTCCGCTGAAAATGACAACGATATCGGATGTCCAGGACAAGTAATAATGAACTTGGAAACGGACAGCGCGAAGTAAAGCACCATCTCGATATTATCCCAATCCACGAACTCCATCGCCAACTTCATGCCTGTTTCCATGATCTCGGGGAGGCCCAGAAACGCACCGGAAACGGCGTAGCAGATTGCAAAATCAGCGGTTGCAGCGCTCATTCCAAACTTCACCGTTCTGTGCACATCTTCGTCGGTATATCCCATCGCCATCATGGTGAACCGCGGCAGGTTCTGCCTGTTGAGCAATGGCAGGCCGTAGAGATTCTGTAGCGCGGTTTCGAATGCCTTCACCATGTAAAAGGTCTCGCCAACAAGGGCTTCGATGTCGACCTCGCCTGTGTTTTTACTGTCGTTGGAAGACGACTGGTGGTCGAGGCAGCTGAAAATTGCGGCCAGGCGGGGGCTGCGCGCGAGCAGGGCTTTGTGGGCGGGGAAAGTGAGGCAGAAGCTGTTTCTCGGGGATTCGAGAATGATGCGGCTGTCGGTGAAGGATCCGGCTTCGAGGAGGGCTAGGGTGTGCGTTCTCAGGCTGCCGTCGCTGGCACTGGTGCTTGGTTCCAGGACAATAATAGGTTTCTGGCTAGCCGTCTCAGGCTTAGGGTCAGCTGGAGCAAACATTTCTGGGTTGACGTTTTCCTTATTTCCACTGCCACCTTCATAAGCCTGCTCCCGAGAAAAAGCACAGTAGCAACAATCGCCAGAATGATGGGCACAGCAACACGACATCGGAAAAGGGCAATACTGGCAGTGTCGAGGTTTGTGCACGCAGCATCCAGGAACAAACTGGCACAGCATCCGTGTGTGCTCAGGACAGACAGTAGGAACAGGAAGTTGCTCTGGCACGTTGGAAGGCTGCTGTTGCGGCTGTTCCTGTGGTTGTTCCTGCTGGGCTGGTTTGTCGCCATGGATGCTAGCAGCGCGAACGGTAGCATCTGTCGTCGTGGAGGGAGTCAACTCGGTTATTGATGGACTGTCACAGTCCCCTGTGTAGAGACGCTGGGAGCTGAGGAATTTTTGGAGGCCATCTTCGTTATTCTTGGCCTGAAGGGGTCAGAAAGCACCAACTAAGTTTGCAGGGTGAAAGAAGTAAACAAACCTCATCCACTTTATGCCAACTCGCACTGTTGACGATAAATGGCGTAGGAGAACCCAACGACATCGGCTGAACCAGCCGAGGCAGACTCTCAGTCTCAGTCTCAACAGTGCTGCCTTCTTCAGTCTGCTCCTGGTCCTGGTCCAGCTTATCCTTTGCCTTAGTCCGACTTTTGGGCTTCTTCTTCTTGTTTTTCTTCTTCTTTTTCGCTGACGTGGTTTGGGGAGTGTCTTGAGGCTGCTTCTCGTGCTCGTTGTCCTCCGCAGCGGTCGTGTTCGTGTTCGTAAATGGCTTCGCGGGCGTTGCTGATGCTGATGCTGTCGTTACCGTCATCGTCGGAGTGGGGGATCTGCGTATAGTCCAGATGGTGGTATCTTCGTCTGGGTTTTCGTATTTGGAGGTCTGGGGATAAGATTCGCCCAGGGGATCCTGTTCGAGAGAATCTGCGAAGGAGGGGATGTCGGAGAGGCAGACTGAATGGCGTCTGAGCATAGTTGGTGTAGATGGGGGAAAGAAGCGGAGTAGAAAGAGAAAGAGGAAGAGAGAAGAGAGGTTGCTGACAGGGAAGGATTCTGAGGGAAGAAATTTTTTGAAAGGAGAAAACAGATCGCTGAATGAGAACATTCATTGTGGTAGTAGTTTTACTTCAGTAAGGTACTACTGTGAATTTTATATGGTGATACTTTTTATATAAATTGTGAATAATTGTTATTATTTTCTTTTAATGTATTGATCTGTGAATAAAGTCTTACTATATAACACCATTTCCCTGGATCTCTTTGTACAGGAGGGAGAAAGGAAGTGTTAGGGCTGTACACTGAATAATGAACTCACTGAGACAAAAATATTGATATTATTACCATAGCTGTCTCTTGTATTGTATTCTTTTGAGTCTGATCCTTGGTTGTACACCATCTGGAACCAGGTTTTTTTTTTTTTTTTTTTTTTTTTTTTCCGCTGCAAGCACAGCAATCGATCAAAGGGTTGAACAGTGAGTGTCAGCTTGTCCACTCTATCTATGTACGCAATTGCACCTCCCAAAGCCATTAGGTATTGAAAATGATTTAAGATGTACGTCGAGAAATCAGTCAAGATTGTGGTAGATGGTCACAAAAACGTTGAGTAAGCGAAGTCATCGTACAACCAGGGATTATCATCAAGGTGATTTCTTCCATCGGCCATGACACGGATGAGCGCGTTCGCCTCTTAAGTGTTAGCATGTGCAGTACTCGTAGGTACACTAAAGCCCGTTGATTATAATGTTCGAGAAGTTGACCGCATCTTGATAAACCATGTTAGATCTCCGTTAAACCATATGTCTGGCCTAAAGCGCTCACCTTCTCAATCCAACCCCCCCCCCCCCCTAGGACCAGCAAATACCTCAAAAAAAAAAAAAACCTTCCTCGCATCAAACTCCGGCATAGGCCTAGGACCTGCTAGTTTCCTGCCCTCCTTGAATATATAGTAATGGCCCAGAGCCCACTCCAAGCTCCCTGACTGGTACCCCTTCAGTACAGCAGTGGCATTAGCGATATGCTCCCCTCCCCGTTCGTGGATCAATTGACCTTTTAGAAGGAACTTGAGCTCCTCGATCATGCGTTCCAGGGGATAGATATTGTGGGGGTGGGAATTTGTCGAGTTCTTTGAGTATGTTATTGGTGTCGATCGTACCGGCTCGTATATGTGCTTCGATAGCTTGGCGGAATTCTGGGGTGCTGGGGCTGGAGGTTGTTAGCTAGTTAACTTTGGCTTTGCTTCGGATGACTTACTCGGAAGGTAGGGGAGGAGGTGCGGGTTCTCCTTTTACCATCGTTGTCAAGTTGAAGTAGAGAAGTGATGGAACAACTACGGATGTCCTACAACATCATTTAACGCTCTATGCTTCTTGATCGATGATACCTGAATTCATTTGAAGAGATTGATCTCGTCATTCTCCAATCCTGCCGTACCATATAAATTCATTGGTC
Organism: Aspergillus glaucus CBS 516.65; assembly: GCF_001890805.1. NCBI lineage: Eukaryota > Fungi > Ascomycota > Eurotiomycetes > Eurotiales > Aspergillaceae > Aspergillus > Aspergillus glaucus. The sequence continues at coordinate 432,197 of NW_019170470.1, read as the reverse complement.
CTGTCATGATATTTACTTTTTGGAGTTTATTAGACAGATTCATATTTCGCAATGGAATTCGAAGCTAGACTGCTAACAAGTTGCTATCTTATGGTCGATTGCAGCATACTTGACGATGTCCAAGTTCAGAGGTCATATTTTCGAATGCCGACACCATCCCGACAGACCCCAAGACAGCGGCATTGACAGCAAGCTTCCCTTCCACTATTTCCGGCTATTGGCGAGAGGGTCCTCGACTCTGAGAAGATTTCGGGGTATCGGCATCAATCGAGCCAGCACGTCTGTGCGCATCGATGGCTTGGCGATAATTGGAATTGCTCCTACAGTGCACTCAGCAGCGATGACCCAATGGCATGATTTCTGCTTGCTTCGGATGACACTTACTCGGGAGGTAAGGGAGTAGCGGCGTCAGCATCAATTGAGCCGGAACGCCTGTCTGACTCGACAGCTTGGCGGTAGACGGAGTTGCCTCTTTAAAGGGTGCTTAGCAAGGATGATCAGTGACTCCTGTCTCAGATGACACTTACTCTTTTTCTGCCATGGCTTACTAGGTATTTCGATAGTTGGGAGTGATAAAAAGCAAGTAACTTGAGAGTACTTGTAGATTTTCTAATAGCGAATATAAGGAATATAAGTGATCTCTAATGAGGGAAGAGAGACGTAATGCCTACGTAGTAGGTGAGGACCCCAATCCCGTCCGACTATACAGTCTTTTCCTTAATCCTCCCTTCTTCTCTCCATTTCCTCCAAGTATCTCATGCACAGTGTTGTGACCTTGTTGGTTGGCTGCTGGTTCCCGGTGTCGGTCTCTCGGTATCCGCTTGCGATGCGAATTGACTATCAACCACGACGATAAGGGGTGTACGAAGACTTTACTAGGCCACATTTATTTGGATAAATGAGACCCATGGAGGGGGGTTGGCTGGAGTTGGAAGGAGATTATCCCAAATGGCAGCTACACAGAGTAGATGGGGCCGGGGCCAAGAGCCGAGTCCTGAATAGGGCTTGCTTCTCGAGGAACAGGCCGATTGCAACCTCGTAACCTTTGCAAACAGCCTAAACAAAAGCATTATAGGCACTCCGACTGGTAGCCAAAGGTATGCTAGTGGCCTTGACGACATGGTCCTTAATGAGTGGGCTATCGATAAGAAGTTCTAGCTCCTCAACTCTGGCTTCCACAAGAGATTTCATTGGGGTAGCTTGTCAATTTCTTTTAGCGCCGTAAGATCGACATAAGATCAATTATTCCAACACATGTGCTTCAACGGCTTGGTGTTTCGGTAAGTAGGAGTAGCGAACTACAGCCACCTATTTCGGGTGGCGTATCCTATGGAGCGCTCATAGTAGAGGACTGCAACGGAGATTAATTAGCAAGATGACTGGCTCAGCGGCAACGCTTACAGCAGGAGACATGTAGAGCTGAATCATTGTGGAAATAGAAACAGTGAAGTAACCTTAAGCATAACCTTCAATGCACTTAGTTATGCATACTGTTGACTAATCATACACAAAACCACGACTCACGACTACATCAATCTAAACCTCTACTCTACCATCCCACGCAATTCATATACAGTACTCACCTCCCCTTCCCATCTCTAATATCTTACAGCATATTCCATTTCCGGACCTCAACTCCGCCGTCCCGTCCATCTAATCTAGGATCCAACCGCCCTTATCAATATCTAACCCTACTGGGCAACGCCGACTTACTCAGTACAGTATCTTCCCCGACCCCGACACCGCACATCAGTGGACACCATGACATCTTCGTTAAGTGATAATCGGGGTCCCCTTGCCACTTACATTGGAGACAGAGCCGTTTTTTGTGGAGGCCTGGACCCTGGACCCCCCTCTTGTCGGTTGGTCCGGCCTGCCGTTAATGGATGGACGCGCGTAGGTTGTATATATACCGTTTGTGCCTCTGACAACGCAACTTTTTTTTCTCATACACATCACTTCTCTTTTGTTTTATACCTTACTAGGCCATAACAAAACCAAACAAGGCTGAAGAAAAAAAAAAGACAAGAAACGAAAATGGTCCTCCTCCGCTCCATCTACGCCACCACGGCCGCCATCCTTCTGGGCGCGCAGTCCGTCGCTGCTGCCCCCGTCGCTGCCGCCGCTCCCGACCTCGGATCGGACATCTCCAGCGGTTTCCAGGAAGCCGGGGACAAGATCAAGGGTGTTGTCGAGCGATGTGTTCCCGACGACCCGACCTCGTGTGGCTCCGGTAACGTCAAGCGTGAAGCTGGTATTGGGTCGGATATCGAGAGTGGCTTCAAGGATGCCGGTGACAAGATCAAGGGCGCTTTCACCAAGCGTGAACCCGAAGCCGGCATCGGTTCCGACATTAAGAATGGTTTCGAGGATGCCGGTGACAAGATCAAGGGCGCCTTCACCAAGCGTGAACCCGAAGCCGGCATCGGTTCCGACATTAAGAATGGCTTCGAGGATGCCGGTGACAAGATCAAGGGTGCTTTCACCAAGCGTGAACCCGAAGCCGACATCGGTTCCGACATTAAGAATGGCTTCGAGGATGCCGGTGACAAGATCAAGGGCGCCTTCACCAAGCGCTGTGTCGTCGACGACCCGACTCCCTGCGAATCTGAAATTCCTTAAGATTTCCTTAACGGGAACGAGTATGTGAATGGGTATGGCAATGCGATGCTGTGCTACGCTGTCTACGCTATACTATGTTGACATGAGGATGAGTTGACATCGTGTATATAACGAAGGAGGTATTTACTTTGTTTTATGATAATCAATCCATAATCCTGGACAGTATTGAGACTAAATTCCATTATCATGTAAATACACATATCCAAGAAGAGAGTAAAGGAAAAAGGAAAGACACCATTCCACCCGCTCAACAAATGCACTGGTATATAACTGAACATCATCAGATATAAAAGAGAAATAAAAAAGGAAAAGAAAGGTATCAATCATCACTAAAACATAATAAGGCAGAATGGTATATAACGAATAAAAAACAATAGAAATCAAAGATTTAGAACATCCTCCCGTCAAAAGGAACCTTAGGCGGAGGATACGACGGCGGCGGATACGGCATAGGCGGCGGCGCAGTACCACTTATAATCTCCTGTCTCGCCTTGATACTCAACGAACCACCCTCACTCGAAGTCTTGCGCAAGCGGTTCCGCGAAAGTGGCCGCTCGTCCTCGAACATGCTGCGCTCGTCGGCGGGCGTTCCTCGCCCGCTGGTTGCGTATTCGCTAGGCGAGGATGATTGGGTGTCCTGCTTCTCGCCCTTCAATGCGCCTAGGATTGTTTGCGTGGTTGTTTGTCGTCGACGGCGGGGGTTCATGGGTGGTACTGGAGGCGTTTCCATGCCGTTGGTTAGGCTTGCGCTTGGGGGCAGGCCGACCGTGGGGACGTTGGATGTGGACGAGAGCAGGGTGGGTTCTGAGATTTGCAGCTTGTTGATTGGGCGCTTTGGCAGGCCTGTGTGGCCGGGGGCACGCTGGGGCACGACGTGGCCTGCGGCGGCAGCAAAGGTTGGCGCTGGTGGGGATGAGGGAGAAGGCGTGAGGTCAAGAGGCGGCGTGGCGTTGGCAGAATACGGCGCAATTGGAGAAGGCCGGGGAGCATTTCCAATCATCGCTGGGTTAGGGCCAGACACGGAGGGCGGGTGGTGCTGTGGTGGCGGTGGCAGGTCGAAGTAGCTTGGGGTCCCTGAGCGACTACCGCTACGGTAGCGGCCAGAGCTGCGCGATGAGGAACGTTCATCGCCCTCTACGGAGGGACGAGTGGATGAGGGAACCGAGGTGTTGGCGCGCGGGTCGTACGTGGAATCTGGGAGATGGATTTCGTGCGAAGCGACCGATCGTTCGTCCACAGTTCCAAGATCGTCGTTTCGCAACCGACTCTTGGATCGGCAGGATGCATCTGAGCGGGAGCGATCGCGTCGAGCCCGGAAACCTGTGAACGAATGGGGCGATGCATTACGGCTATGGCTCGACTCGCGAGAAGCGTCCTGATTACCACGGGTGAAAGCAGCGACTCGCGACCGCACTGACGGTCGGTCACCAGGGATTTGTGGGGTACTCGAATTCAATTGCTGAGTGCTCAAGCTGGGAAAAGGAACCTTCTCGTCCTCCTCGCGCCATGGATCGTTCTGATCCAAGTTAACCAAGGATTGCGTGGAAGAGTTACCCGACTTCTGGAACAGATGGTGTTTGCCGGCGCGGCTCTTCAGCAGCGCAAAGGCATTACCAGGCTTGACCTGGGAAGAAGAATCAGGTGTTCCACAGCGAGCCGGACTACCTGATCGACTCGCCGATCGACTGGCCGCTCGACTAGGCGCTCGACTATTCGACCGACTCTCAATGTCTGTGAAGTTCTGCAGTTTCTCTTGCACCTTTCTCCGTCGCTCAGCCAGCTCATTGGCGAATTCCTCGCGTTCGCGCTGCGTTTCAGTGCTGGCGTTACGCCGGTGGCTGCTGTTGCTGCTGTCCCCTGATTCGTCGTCGAGCGAAGAGTCATTCGGAATCCTCCCCTGGCTCTCTTCCGGCAGTTCCTCGGGAGTCGTGGATTCTGCGGAAATTGTACTCTGGGATGACGGTTCATCGGCGGGAGGAGGCGTGGGGGTGGCATCAGCAGTGTCTTGCTTGGTCTCGGGAACGTCTCTATTGTCGGTAAGCTTGGGTGGAAGTCCCAGCGATGGTAGTTGGATAGACTTGTCGCTCTCCTGTCGCAAGTGTGTACGAACCAATCCACTGAGTCCCAGACCAGATGGCCCCAAAGTAGGCGAGTCAGGCTCCTGCGGTGCCTGGGCGTTGTTTTGCGAATCGACGCTCTCTGCAATTTCGTTTTCTGCAATGGGCTTAAGGTCTCCCAAGTCCGAAAATCGTACTTCGGGCAGAGGATGGCGCTCCTGGGGCTCTCCAGGTGGGGTCGACGGCTTCGAGGGGGTGCGGGAGCGGGAACGGGAGCGGAACGCGGGATGGATGTCCTCCTCATCCTCCTCATCATCCTCGTCACCGGAGTCACTGGGGCTAGAATTGCTGAAGAACGTAGTGCGGTTCATGCCTTTGGAGGCCTCGCTGTAGTGAGACGAGGCGGATCCTGGCCGCGAGCGGTAGCTGCTAGCGTTGGAGATACCGCGGGAGCGTCCAACGCGTTCTTGTGGGAGGGTGGTGGGAGCAGGAGGAGGAGCGTTGCGTGGAGGTGATGGGGGTTGTCGTAATGGTGGGGTGCTTCGGCCCTGATGCATCTGCAGCTGGCGTCGGGTGAACTGTTGCTCGTCAAATGGCGCTCGGGGCTTGTTGAAAAGACCTAAAGCAGTGGCTTTTCCATGGTCTTCCGGCTGCAGAGCAGCCGCCAAGGGCACGGGTTTTTCCTCAACTTCGCTGATAGGTGGGCTTAGGGGCGGGGCATTGTATCCAGAGGGAGTGCCGTAGCCAGACGGAACGGGATCTTTGGATTCGCTCTCAGCCAATTGAGGTCTGGGCGATGCAGCCGACAAAGGAGGGCTCGTCGGACGGGAGGACGGGCGAGCAGCGTCAACGAGAGGGAGTCTCTGCAGACGATCGCGCAGGCTGGTTGCGCTCCGGGAAAAGGCCCGGTTCATCTGAGGGAATTCAGGAGTTCCCGGGCGCTGACGGCTGAGACTCTCGAGCCGATTCAGAGTGAGATTCTGCTGGTTCTGGACCGACTGAACCAGGCCCTGGCCGTAACGACGAGTGGGTTTGGGTGCACCGCGTTCAGGGAATGGGAATTGCTTGCCTGCCGAGCCCTCGATGGATTGCGGTGTAATGGGCTCCCCGTCGACTGAGGTTGCTGCGGTGGAAGCACGACCAAAGGTAGGGGGTGGACCGGAAGCTGTAGAAGAATAGGTGGTGCGATTGGTAGACCCGATACTGGACAAGGCATCTTCGTTGGAGAAGGTAGGCGAATTCAAGGCACTATCTTCAGCAGCGGCGCGCTCTTCCTTTTCCTTCAGTCTGAGACGCTGAAAGGCGGACAGGGTCACGTCGTGTTCATAGACAGCGCGTCCCAGGCCCGAGCGACCGGCCTCAGGTCCAGGATTAGGAGACGCGCCTCTAGATCTGGCGGGAACCTTGTAGACCTTTTGACGACCACCAAACAGGTTATTTCCTACTTCAGCACGACGAGCCCTGCTCATCATGCTCCCCCCTGCCTGAGAACGATCGTCATCAGTTCCGTAGCCATCGTTAGACTCCGCCTGCCCGAAGGCGGAGGGACGACTGTTGATGGACATCTCATCAATATCTGCCAGCTGGTTGGGGTGACTAAACATATTCAATCTGGACGCGCGCTTCGAGAACAGAACACTATCATCGCTAGCTTTCCCCAGCAAAGACTCGGGATCATCCTGTTCCTTGAGCATACTGAAGCGCGCGGACAGCTTGGGCATGAGCAGACTGGTACGGAAATCATCGGGGGCCGGGAGGGCATTGGCAAGGTCGAAATCAGAGACCTTGGGAGAAGTCGTTTGCCGGTCGTCATCTTTCTTGCTGGCGGGTTCCTTTTCTTTTTTAGTGGGTGTGATGGAGGAGATGATGGTGGTGGTGGAAGAGGCCGCCTTTTCGGACTGGGCCAGCTCTTCCTTGGCGGCCTTTTCCTTTTTATGTCTGCGGAGGCGGTTCATGATGGACTGTTTGGCGGACAAAACGAATGTGGTTATTGAAAAGTCTGGAGAAAACATCGAGTCAGTACTGTGAAGAGGCCATGGGCAATGCAGTTGTCAGGGGGACGCACAGCGCGGAAAGAGGAGTTTATGGCTGCATGTCTAAAGTGACTGGTCGCGCGCGTCTGTTTGTGATCAGTGACAAACACGGGGGTAACGAGTGACAGAGAGATGAATAGACGAAAAAACTGGGATTCGAGCAGTGAAGAAGAAAAGAAGAAATGAAGGAAATTGCGGAAAAGGATCTGGATTCGATCACTTTTTTTCGGTTTTGGTTCTTCGGGGCGGATCGACGCTGGTTTTTGGTTCGTTTGATTTAATCTTTTAGATTACATTACTCCGTACAGAACTGGTCAATTATATCTTGTTTAATAGGCTATATAGGTTCTACCTTGAAGACATTGTTATAGGTACCTGAATAGGTACCGAGTAGGTATTTATCTGGACAAAGAGGCATTGTGGAAGTACTTGTCTGTTTGTACTCTGTACCGTATGTTTGTATGTATTGTTTTTATAATACAGCTAGTAACGGCACCCCTTGCAGACCCCATCATTACTACCAATCAGAATCTAGTATCTCCACCCAGGCAGTTAGTAATCTCAGGAACCGGTTCCGTACCATGGGATAGGGTCAGCACAGACCGTATTCAATCCTCGAGTAGCTTACTGTATGCAGGTACGAAGTACAGAGAGAGAATATATCGAGTATGTGACACTATACTCTCATACAGAAATGTAATACAGGCCAAGATAGGAGATATAAGCGCCAGGACAAACATGAGACGAACAAACTTTTGAGTCTTCTATTCATCAATTTCGACTGTTTCACCTCTGAATCGTTTCACCAGGCTGAAGTCCAGAACAGGACCATAATTGGAGTAAGGCTGTCACCGACAACTAGTTAGCACTATCCTTACTGATATTAAGGACCCCAATAAACAATAATAATAAAGTAATCTCAGGAGTAATACTCCGCACTCCGTCCTCGTATCCCTGGGCAATATATTATTAAGTGTGTTTACTCGGTGAAGACACGTGGCACGTGACCACCTGATTAGGGGCTGCCCTATTGATCCGCATCGATGTGCCATGCCTTACTTGGTGATCTATCAATGAGACAAAGCAAAGGGAGCGCTCGCAGTCATGTCTTTGTCTGTCGACAACCGCATAATGCACAATGCACAACAATGCACTGTGCAAATGACGTGACGCCATACATTAGATAATTATTCAGCAACCCCTCAGCTGAATATACAAAGACCCCTCATGAATCTCTACAACAACAATTTACTATAACCATCTATACTACTAGTATATTATACTCCGTACAAACATCAAAATGCACGTTCTTCTCCTCGGTGGCCACGGCAAGATCGCCCTCCATCTGACTCCCCTCTTGCTCTCCCGCGCCTGGAATGTCACCAGCGTCATCCGCAACCCCGACCACGAGTCTGAAATCCGCGCTCTGGGACAGGGCAAGAAGGGCTCCCTCGACATCCTTCTCTCCAGTCTCGACGATGTGAAGACCGAAGCAGATGCGAAGGGTATCATCGACCGTGTCCAGCCGGATTACGTTGTTTGGTCTGCTGGTATGTCCCCACCCTCACTCAACGCTACATTTGTACACAAGTGCTGAATGATTGCAGGCGCCGGCGGAAAAGGCGGCCCAGCACGCACCCAAGCCATCGACGAGGTAGCCGCCAAGAACTTCATCTCCGCGTCCTTCGCCAACAACAAAATCACCAAATTCCTCCTCGTCTCGCACATCGGTAGCCGCCGCAAGCAGCCCTCCTGGCTCTCCGACGACGAATGGGCGCACCTCCAACACGTCTCCAACAACGTCCTCCCCGCCTACGCGAAAGCCAAGCTCGAGGCGGACGAGTACATGACCGCCCTCGCGGCGAAGCAGCAGCGGAAGCCATTCCAGGCGATTAATCTGCGGCCGGGTACGTTGGCGGATTCGCCTGCGACACGGAAGGTGCAGTTGGGGAAGACAGCGGGAAAGGGGACGATTACGAGGGAGGATGTGGCTATTGTGGCGGATAAGTTGTTGGCGAGGAATGATACGAACGGGTGGTATGATTTGTTGAATGGGGAGGAGCCGGTGGATGAGGCTGTTGAGAGGGTGGTTAAGGAGAAGGTTGATACGGTTGAGGGGGAGGATGTTGAGGGGATGGTTAAGCGGTTCTCTTGAATAATATGAATGATGGATATATGCGTACAGAATCTGTGTACAGATGCAGATGAAGAAATGATCACAGCTTGGCCTTGGGCTTAGCAGCCTTGGTCTCATCTTGGACTTGCTTCTTCAACATCCGGCGGAGAATCTTTCCACTCGGGCTCTTGGGGATTTCGTCCACGAACCGCACACCACCGCGCAGACGCTTGTGGTATGCCACCTTGCTGTCCAGCCACTTGATGATGTTCTCGGCCTCCTGCTCAGCGCTCGCACCAGAGGACTTGCTCTTGCCACTCCGCACAACAAACGCAATAGGCACCTCACTGCCATGCGCCTCGCTCTCCACACCAATCACCGCAACATCATCCACGGCCTCATTGTCAACCAGGATACCCTCCAATTCCGCAGGAGCCACCTGGAATCCCTTGTACTTGATGAGCTCCTTAACCCGATCCGTGATGTAAAAGTTCCCCTTGGGATCCTGATACCCAACGTCACCAGTCCGGAACCATCCATCCGCCGACAGACACTCTTCCGTCGCAGTCGGATTCTCATGATACCCCTGGAACACGTTTTCACCGCGCACGTACAACTCCCCGACCTCCCCGGCGCCAACTTCGCTCGGCTCAGACCCATCCTCCGGCATGGTCATATACTTCGCCTCCATGTTCGGCACCATCTTCCCGACAGACCCAATACTGCTATGCCACTCGCTCCAGGGCTGTGTGTGCGTGACAGGACTCGTTTCGCTGAGACCATAGCCCTGCTTGATACCGACCTTGATGCGCGCGTAGACCGCTTCGACGAGTTCTTGGGTAAGTGGTGCGGCGCCGCAGTTCATCATGCGCAAGCTGGAGAGGTTGTATTTGTCGATGATGGGGTGTTTACCCAGTAAGAGGACGACGGGAGGAACGACGTAGCTAAAGGTGATACGGTAATTCTGGACGTGGGCGCACCATTTCTCGATGTCGAATTTTTGCATGACGATGAGGTGGTAACCGCGGTAAATTGTTTGATGGAGGAGGCAGTTCAGGCCGTAGATGTGGTAGAATGGGAGGAAGGCTAATATCCGATCTCCCTTTCCATCTTCGCCTCCAATGCAGGATAGGTTTCCGTCCCCGGCTTCCAACTGGAGGCTATTGACCACGATATTCCGATGCGACAGCCGCACTCCCTTTGGCAACCCAGTCGTCCCTGACGAGTACACCAAGAACGACAGATCCTTTCTCGGATCAATCTTTGTCTTCCGGAACCTCGTCGCACCAGAGATATTCCTAACGGAAGTAAAATGCTTAAACTTCGCCTCAGGATGTCTCTCATCTCCAATGAGTATCACCCTCTCCCTCGAAATCCCAACCTTAGCCGCTGCCTGCTCTGCAACGCCCAACACAGACATCTGCGTAACCAGCGCTTTCGCACCCGAGTTCTTCAGCTGGAAAGCCAATTCTTCGACAGTGTAGGCGGGGTTTGCGGGGGAGACGACGCCACCGGCCCAGTGGGTGCCCCAGGTGATGACGGGGGTATCGATGCAGTTAGGGGTGAAGAGGGCGAGGACGTCGCCTTTGCGCCAGTTGTAGATGGCTTTTAGGCCCTTGCCGAAGGTAAGGGCGCCTTCCTTGACACCGGCGTAGGTGTAAATGCGTTGTGTGTCGGCATCTTGGTAGATGACTTTTGGTTGTTAGTTTTCTTGTAACGTAAGACAAAGGAACAGGGAGGCATACCCTTGTCATCTGGGAACGGCTTATTCTTCCTCTCAAACAGAAAATCCCAGATATCAACATCCGGTACCTGGACCGGAGCGTATGACGATGTAACAGGCATGGTGATATGCAAACAAAATAGACACTCTAGCAAGATGCTCACAAATTAACGCAAAAGAAAAGAAAGCAGAAACGAGACACGAGCTCTTTTGAAAGCTCCCAGGAGACGGATAAACCGGCGCCACCCACACTATACCCCATCTTGCTTATCTTGCCTTCTCCAACTACTGGTGGCGTCGGTTATGTTGTGACGCGAGCCTCGGTTCAGAGAGGTACCGGCGCATAAAGAGTTATCGGCTCGGCTATGGACCGGATTGCCGAGTAGGAGGAGCACTGGCCTAGTAGTACGGAGTGGTACAAGTAGTTACTCACTATAAAAGGTATATGGTTCTTTCCAGAATAGTGCTCTAGATATCCCGTAAATTTGAATTATATAGCACTCGTTCACGTACCCCGTATGCCAAGGACTGTACTCCGGAGTAAGCCGGGGTACAGAGAGGCGCATCCTGACATCTAACGTCTTGACCGCTAACCTCGGGACTCGTTACCCTATTGGGAGAGTGTGGTGGAATATACAGCCAATTGAAGTCATCTAATTCAGGCCAATAACAAGTCTCATTGGGATCCATTTGCTGACAAGCATTCGCCAATTTTGCGCTTTTTTCAGTTCGTGTGGGATTCTGTTTCAACTCAATTCTGAAGTGTTTTGATCGATTTCGAGATCGAAATTTTGGTTGTTATTCTGCGACATCTATAACTTTTATCACTACGACCTACTTTATGCTCAATTTTATGCACACTATGCCTCGCACAGACAGAATATGACTAACCCTGCCACCTCGCCAGCCCAACCAATGAGAGTTCCCCATTCCCGCTTTAAAAGGGCATATAAACCACTTTAACGGTAATCCTATTGCCTTCGGGCATTTGGTCAATTTGAAACGATACAGAGAAGATTAGCATGGCCCCTGCACTAAGGATGACACGCTCAATCAAAGAGAAGCTACCAGTTTTTTTTTTATTGGTTACAGGGCGAAATTGACGTTTTTGCCTATTTCGGCCTGGTAGGCTGCAGCGGTGGGAGGTGCGTTCGAGACTCGCGGGGAGCGGCCTTTTATTTTTTTGTCGGCTCCTACAGTAGAACGTTGCTCACTACGACTACAAATTACAGCGGCACGATGTATTCCAAGTACACAGTAAATAGCTTAATTATTACAGAGAATGTCTCTATATGCAAATATATACTCTACTTAATCCACCCAGAAATACATAAACCTACATCAAACTCGTCCTTCCTCCAACTTCTCTCCCTCCCTCACCATTAGGCATCTCTCCATTCCGTCCCATCACAAACTCCCGATAGATAGCCAGCAAGCGTCTGTATTCAGGCTCACTCAGCGACCGCCGCGTGTTATCCAGCGATCGCTCAATATGCTCCCACCGCACGATGACCTCCACGCGCGGTTCTTCTTGAGATGCGTTGCCGTTGGTCATGGGCGTCGACTGTGCAGCAGCGCCGGCAGTACCTTGCTGTTCTAGCTGGCGCTGGCGACGGCGCGTGCTCTTGATTGCTTCGAGCTTGGAGGCGACAATGGCGGGAGAAGGCATGGGGACTGGTCCGGTTTGTTGCTCGTTGGAGTACAGGAACTGGATGAAGGATTTGCTGCTGACGCTGGTAGAAGACTGTTTGGCGCTGCCCCGGGTGGGCGCTTTGTCGTTGGTTGCGGTGTGGTCGCCCAGAGCGTCGTGCACGGCTTCGAGATGGGCGTTGTATACCACGGCTTGGATATCGGCTCCTGAGAAACCCTCGGTTCTGGAGGCGACCTCGTCCAGACGGCTGACGACTTCTTGGTTCATCTTTAGCTTTTTGCTAACGGCTTCAATGATGTCAACTCGATCCGAATGCGATGGCATGCCGCAGAGGAGGGACTTGTCCAACCGTCCTGGACGCAACAGAGCTGGATCGATCAGGTCAGGTCGCGAGGTTGCTGCCAGTACGTAGACTCCAGAGAGACCTTCTGCACCGTCCATTTGAGTAAGGAGCTGGTTGACCACACGATCCGTGACACCAGTGGAATCATGTCCACGTTTCGGTGCGATACTGTCAAACTCGTCAAAGAACAGAATGCATGGCCTCGCAGCCTGTGCTCTTTCGAACAAGTCTCGCACGCTCTTTTCACTGGCACCGATGTACTTGTTCAAGATCTCAGGTCCCTTGACACTGATAAAGTTCAAGCCGCATTCGCCCGCTACTGCACTGGCCAACATTGTTTTTCCACATCCGGGGTAACCGTAGAGAAGCAACCCAGACCGCAGACGCAGAGGACACTGCGCGAAGATAGGCGCATACTTAGTGGGATATTGCAGCGTCTCCATTAGAGTTTGTCGGGTCGAGTGCAGGCCACCGATCGCAGAAAAGGTCGTCGTAGAGGAGGTAAGTGTGACATTACGCAGAGATGCTGGAGTGAAGCCTTTGAGTGCGTTCTCAAAATCATCGGCTCCAAGAGTAACCGCTTTCGAGGCTGCCGATGGATCTTGCACCGAACGTATCAAAGCCTCGTTCCGAGCACGAGAAATGAGCAGAACGAGGTCCCCTGGCATGTATCCGTCGGTCTTTCCGGCCAGCTCGAGGAAATCAATGTCCCGTGCAAGAACAAAGCCATCATTCTCGGAAGAACCAGGTCGACTTTCAGGATTTGAAGGGTCCAACCATGAATCATGGGTAGACTCGCTAACGCTCCGTGCGCGGCCGTTGATACTGTCAGCAGCCTTATCCTGGCTTGTTAGCTTCTCCAGAACCTTGCGACGTCCATCTTTGTCGGGTGCCCTGAGATGAATAACCTCGCGTGCCACATGCCCACCAACGATGACGTTGTTCAGGGACTCTTTAGATTGCGCAGTGGCCAGGAGGACAACCGGGGAATTCATCGAGCAATACTCTCGGACCATCGAGCAGATGACTTCACTGTTTTGGCGACTGCGGCCGTTGTCTCCTCCAACTTGCAATTCTGTCTCCGCAGGACACAACTTATCAAGGTCGTCCAGAATAACTACTGATTGCCCACCCAAGCGGGCGCACCAAGCAGCAGACATGAAAAGGCGGTTCAAAGTTTCTTTGATGTTCGAAATTCGAGTCTCATCAGTAACCAGTTTCCGACAAGAAAAGTATTTCACGTTGAACAGATAGTCTTTCTGAACCCGGTGCGCAAGGAGGTGAGTAAGAGCTGTTTTCCCGGCCCCGAGACCACCAGTCAACAGGATAGAAGTTGATTTGGTCAGGCCGTCAAGAGACTGCGAGATGATAGAATCAATTCCCACCAGTTCGGGAGCAACTTCTGGGATTGGATCATCGGTGGGTAGTGCGGGCGAGCCTTCCGACAGTCTAGGTATTTCGGACTGCACCTCTAGAAACAGCTTCGACTCTGACCCCAAGAGCCACCCGAATAAAGGTTTAGAGGCATCGTTGCCCTTCAGTGGAGGGTCAAAGCGGATAATCGCACCATCGAATGCAGACACCGATCCCGGGTTTTCCACCCTTGGCAACACCATTCCGTCTGTCAATGCGCCTGATAAAAGACCGATGTCAGACCCAGGGGCCCCATGGATCACCTTGATCCGCTCGAGCAGCGCGTCCTTCGCAGCTGCAGTATCAGCGCCGAACTTCAATCCATCTCTTTTCTTCGACGGATCGGACATGAATGGATATATCTTAAGCGACTTCACTGTCGACCGTTGCATTTGCGGAGGCGCTGCTTCAACGCGAACGACCCCCCCAACTATACCTTCTGCGCTCAGCGTGCTGCACAACAAGGTGGAGATGGCAACGTGCTGGGTATCTGGTGCATCCACCCATGGTACCAGCTTAGCAACGAGCTTCGTCGCGGGAGAACCGGCCTCGCTTGACTTTTGTTGCTCCGCTTGGTTTATTTGCTGCTGAGGGTCGGGCATCGGTTTGAGGCCAGCAGGTTGGACAACGGAGATGCACACCCAGCCGGCACCTCGAAGCTCGTTTGTGGCGAGTAGATCGGGGTCAACCCATACACGGAAGCCTTCGTTATTGTCATCGTCGCATTCCGCATCGAACCACTGGTCAGCAGACTTGCGATCGACACCCCTCAAGTAGAGCCCGCTTCTGTTTGCACTACTCTTGGGTCGCGTAGTGCCGCTGCTACTCCTCCCACTGGCACTCTTCCTGCTGGTAACGCTACGACTGTCTGCCCGAGAGCCTGCGGCGTTCTTCGGACGGACCTTGGGTGCGACTATAACTTCCGCATCTGGGGCTATCTTTGCGAATGCCGACGTGTCAGACGGAGCCGGTGTAAGTGAGGTGATGACGATGTTCGCAGTAGATGTCGGAGAAAGATGCAAAGCCAGAGGGTGCATGTGCTCGAGTTGTCCTGCATTATTATATCCTGGATTCGGAAGTGCGCGAATTTGCGATAGAAGATTAAGCTCCAAGAAGTTGGCGTGAAGTTCAATAACTATAGACACCAACGTCAGCAAACGTACTTCAGACCACCGTGGCAACGAATAAAACATACTCTCCCAGTCTTCTGGAGTCATGGGCTCAATATTAACAGTGTGTGCCACCGGAGGATCAAGATGTATATAAATCGCAACCTGACACGCTGTCAGAACTCCTTAGCCAATTCGGCTTTTGAACTGCTGTGCCTTACCGGTTGTCCTTCTGCAAGGCCCAGGACTCTTCCAAATGTGGTATCCAATTCCACCGTCGACGCCTCTTGTTCTCTGGCGGAACCCCTATTTATGCCGTCTCTTCCCACGACCGGCGCAAGCTTCCGTTTGCTGGGCATTCCCGTCCATCCCAAGTATAGCGACCGTTGCGATGGGCTTCCGTTGGCCCTCCCGGAAGAAGGTCGATATTGTAGCTCAACAATGACATTTTGCGCGGTCTGGAGTAATGGTTGATTAGCTTCCTCCGTCTTAACGACAATGTCTGAGTTAAATCTCGAAAGCGACCAAATTGAAGCGTGCGCGAGAGGACATACGGCATTCGCGTTAACCAGAAGCGCGGTCAGTGATGGCGGCAAGTTGACCAAGCAGTTCTTCAGAGGCACGAGGGCAACTTCTGCCGTCGAGGAGGGCTTTCTGGGCGCCATTTTCAGGCGCTATGGCACAATGAGAGAAAGTGTGATCTTCAAAACAAAAGAAGGAAGAAGCTTAGAATTCAGCATCTCCCCCGGACCTCAGCTTGTTGACTCCACAATCAGAGGCCATCGTTCACTTTCCCCGAGTGCTCTTCGCCGAGCCGGCCCGCCGTAGGTCTCCGGACCGAGGGTTGTTCCTCTCCGTGTCACGTGGAACTACACTAGTCCCAATTAGGACTAGAAACAGTCAGAACAGGAGACGCGTCTCTTTTTGGGCGACGCGACGCGTTTCGGCGCCAAAGCTGCTAAACGCCGCCCGACACCTGAATCGCTTTGATCTCCTTCCTTTTTCCTCCCACTGAGGGGAACTGTCAACCACCACCGAAACACAGTCGACGGTCAATCGGATCGGGCTTTTTATTGTCGTCGCATCATGGCTTTGCTTCAGTACCCCGCGCCCGTCGACTACGCGGCCCAATTGGATACCTTCAAAGACTTTCTTCAGCACTTCAAAACTTTCGAGTCGGCCTCCGAATCGGCCGCGACAGAGGCACTTGAAGATTTGCACATTGACGGCGACCGGACTAGCGATGAATATGATTTTATGGATGATGCCGAGGAAGGGGAGGGCGCGCAGAGACCCGGAGCTGGTCGCACACGCCGGGAACCGAAGTTGAAATATATGCAAATGCTGCAAGATGCTGCGAACCGGGAACGGATGAACGTCGTTATCGATTTGGACGACTTGAATACCGTATGAATTCGAGCCCATCATGCCGATTTCCGTGACAATTTCTGATGAGGATGCAGTTTGAGAAATCGCTTCCAGAGGAGACAGACTTGAAGCTTGTCGAGTCTGTTCAGAAAAATACGCACCGCTATATTGAGATCTTTTCGCAGGCCGTTGATGCTGTCATGCCTAGAGAAACCAGAGAAGTCACGTATGTATATTCTGAAAGCTCTGGAGGGATCAGGAAACTGGTGGCTAAATGCGAACAGTTTCAAAGATGATGTACTTGATGTTATCATGTCCCAGCGTGAAAGGCGGAACGAGAACCTGGCCATGGCCATGGAAGCAGACATGGATACTGCAGCAGCTCCTTCGATGTTCCCGCCTGAGCTGACTCGCCGATACACTCTCAATTTCAAGCCACTTACTCCTTCTGGTTCCAGCACCGAACGTGATTCGAAGGCAATGGCAGTCCGGAACGTGCGCGGAGAGCATCTTGGTAGTCTCATTACAGTCCGGGGAATAACTACTCGTGTGTCCGATGTCAAGCCTGCTGTCCAGATCAACGCCTACACCTGTGACCGATGCGGTTGCGAAGTCTTCCAGCCCGTCACAACGAAACAGTTCCTTCCCATGACGGAATGTATGTCGGATGAGTGCACACAGAACAACTCCAAGGGCCAATTGTTCCTCTCCACCCGTGCGTCGAAGTTCGTTCCGTTCCAAGAAGTGAAGATCCAAGAGATGGCCGACCAGGTTCCTGTCGGTCACATCCCGCGGACATTAACCATCCACTGCCACGGAAGCTTGACGCGCCAGCTAAACCCCGGTGACCTCGTCGATGTGGCAGGCATTTTCCTTCCCACTCCCTACACGGGTTTCAGAGCCATCCGCGCTGGTCTTCTGACTGATACCTACTTGGAGGCCCAGTACATCACCCAACACAAAGAATCCTACAACGAGTTGCAAATGGACGGTCGGACGCTCCGCAAGATTGAGAAGTACCAGAACTCTGGAAACATGTACGAGTACCTGGCTCGATCCATCGCCCCTGAGATTTACGGTCACATCGATGTGAAGAAGGCCCTGCTTTTGCTTCTTATTGGAGGTGTTACCAAGGAAATGGGCGACGGCATGCATATCCGTGGAGACATCAACATTTGTCTTATGGGTGACCCTGGTGTTGCTAAATCTCAGTTGATGAAGTACATTGCCAAGGTTGCTCCTCGAGGTGTATACACAACCGGTCGCGGAAGCAGCGGTGTCGGTCTCACGGCGGCAGTCATGAGAGACCCTGTGACTGACGAGATGGTCCTGGAAGGAGGTGCTCTGGTCCTGGCTGACAACGGCATCTGCTGTATTGATGAATTTGACAAGATGGAAGACGCAGACCGGACCGCCATCCACGAAGTCATGGAACAGCAAACCATTTCCATCTCCAAGGCAGGAATCACAACCACCCTGAACGCACGAACATCTATTCTCGCGGCCGCCAACCCTCTGTACGGCCGATACAACCCCCGTGTCTCTCCCGTCGAGAACATCAACCTTCCCGCCGCCCTTTTGTCTCGTTTCGATGTCATGTTCCTCATCCTCGATACTCCCTCGCGCGACGGAGACGAAGAACTGGCACACCACGTCACCTACGTCCACATGCACAACAAGCACCCCGAGACCGAAGACCAGGGCGTCGTGTTCACTCCTCACGAGGTCCGCCAGTACATCGCCAAGGCACGAACCTACAGACCCGTCGTTCCCCGGTCCATCTCGGATTACATGGTCGGCGCCTACGTGCGGATGCGAAAGGACCAGAAGCGCGACGAAGCATCCAAGAGGCAGTTCTCCCACGTTACCCCTCGTACACTGCTCGGTGTTGTTCGTCTGTCTCAATCCCTGGCGCGTCTTCGGTTCAGCGATGTTGTTGCTCCGGAGGACGTTGACGAGGCTCTTCGCCTCATTGAGGTCAGCAAGGCCTCGCTGTCCAACGACGGACAGATGGGTGTGGACCAGAGCCCTACCAGCAAGATCTACACTCTCATCCGCAGCATGTGGGAAAGCGGCGCTGCGGCGGTTGGAGATGATGAGAGTGGTGCTCTCAGCATGAGACGTATCCGTGAGCGAGTGTTGGCCAAAGGCTTCACGGAAGATCAGCTCACGATGGCGATTGATGAGTACGCCAACGTCGATGTAAGTCCTTCATTACTCTGTATCATATATGCACAGGTACTAACATGTCTCCCTTCCAGGTCTGGCAAGTCATCGCCAACGGCACTCGTCTTGTTTTCATTGGAGCTGAGGATGACGTTATGGAGGATATGTAATAGATGTCTTACGGTATATCATAACTTGTTGATCTTTCATGCTGCTGCTGCTGCTGCTGTTCTATACCTGAAAGATGTGTGCATTGGGATTTATGTGAGAATTCTTGGGAATTTGGCCGAGCCTGGGAATAGGTGTTATGGTGTAATTTTTCTTATCATGGGTCATGCAAGATATAATACTATGCCTTTACGGAAGTTGAGTGCAGTTACGCATGTAAGAGCCGAGCTACGTCAAATCCAAGTAAACAACATGTTAGGTATAGCTATAGATGTAACGCTTTACAAACAACCAGCTCAACCCAATAGTCTACAGACTAGACTTCTCAGGCGTATCGGGCTCACCAATCAGCTCCAAAAAGCTTGGGTAGACCTCATCTGTGAGATCACCAGCTTGCATGCTCCTTCCCTTAGCCTTGAATGCCCGTCTTGAGCACTCCCGGGTCAAGCTACTGCC
The DNA here is from genome assembly GCF_001890805.1 of Aspergillus glaucus CBS 516.65. Taxonomy (NCBI): domain Eukaryota; kingdom Fungi; phylum Ascomycota; class Eurotiomycetes; order Eurotiales; family Aspergillaceae; genus Aspergillus; species Aspergillus glaucus. The sequence continues at coordinate 412,972 of NW_019170470.1, read as the reverse complement.
AGCCCAAGCAGCAAGAAGTAACGTCGTCGTTGGCGACATCCTCTTGCCTTCCGTCTCGAGTTCAGCTTTGACATCCTGTCGGCTCTCAGCTTGCTTGTCGTTTTCCTTCTCTCCTGAATCCCACAGTTTGTTATGATAAGCTGCTCTCCATGCCAACAGCGTGCCTAGCGATCCGGTAAGAGTGTCACCTTGGCCCCCACTTCGCTTCAATCCACCGGTGACGTCGGAGACGAGGGTGGTAACACCGTTCGAGATGATGTCATGCGGCCCCTTCTGGACAATCGTCACACCCCCAAGTGCATTCGACAGCTGCTCACAAGCTTCCGACTCTTTGCTCGTCTTGTCACCACCATCTCCCTTAATCTGTGCTTGGCTCTGGACCTCAATCTTCAGTGCCTTTGCGAGACGGCCGAATTCGTTGACGTTAGGTGTGAGAATGCACTCCTTGTACCCCTTGACGAGTTCCGGGTCTTCCGTGACCAAGAGGAGTCCATCTGCATCCAGGACGAACGGAATTGATTGTGATTGTGCCTCTTTGATAACTTCTCTGACGACCTTGAGCGTCACACCGTCGCGACCAAGTCCTGGGCCGATAACCAGCGCATGAAGTCGGGAGAGCATGGAGATTATGGGACCGGCGAGGGCTGGGGCGTCAATCGAGTTGGGATCTGAGACGGACTCGCTGCTTGGAAGCAGTGGGTGTACCATCAGGCTTGGAGAGTAGGATTTGATAACCTAAACAGATTAGCCCATGAGCTAGGCTTGTACTAGCCAATTGGCAAGTAAGAAGACATACAGATGCGGCGGATCTTTCACAGATTACATGGCTCTGTGACAGTTAGCTTCGAGGGAACTGTAGTTGTATCTGACAAGATATCCTCACCATATCACAACCTGCGTATAATGTCAGCCAATGGAACGACTAGTAGATATTCACACAACATACCTAATTTTGCAGATGCCATCGATGAGAAGTATGGAGCTCCTGTGTAGCTTCACCCAGTCTGTTAGAATGCGATTCATCTGATAGTTTGTCGAACGAGAAACATGACGTACTCGAGGCTGCCTCCGATGACAGCAACACGTCCTTGTTGCCCTACACCCCATTGTCAATTACCATTCCCAATCATGACTAGCCTTGGGGCCAAACCTTTGTGGAATCTCTCGAGCAGAGGTGGTACGATTCGGCGCACCTTATTGAAGAGTGCCTTTGACGAAGTGGATACATGTACCGGCTCCATGGTGGTGGTTCTATATATAAGGTAGAATTCCTTGACAGAATGAGTTCTTGAATTCAATATAGCGCCGATTGAGGGAAGAAGAAGAATTAGAAAAGAACTGGCGTAAGAGCAAGGCTGGAAATGTGAGCGTTACAAGCTGTGATGTCACCGCCTACGTGTGGGCCTGAAGGATATGGCAACCAGGAGTTGGTTAACTAGTTAACTAGTTAACAAGAAAATGATTTGGGATAGTCGTATACTGATGCTGAATATTTGCTAATTGTACTAAGCTAAGGATATAAACAGGACGCCCGCTCATAATGATAAAGCTAGTATGTAATTGAACGAGGCCACCATCTATTGACACCTAAAGAAAAACTCCAACTTAAGAAAGCGAAATCAAAGAACGAGTAGAATATAAATGACTTGTAAAATGCACCCCCGAAAGTACCCCTCGCTGATGCTCCGTAACCAAAGAAGAGGAATAAACAAAAGAAAACAAAAGAAAACAAAAAGACTTGCCGGAAGGGAGTATCGAGTCGTGATGAAAAGAAAAAAGTATGATAAGTGTTCATCTGGCCCTTGACGCCAACGAAGTAAGCTTCTTCTTCCGCTCCAGTTTCTCTTGCTTGGCTGCGAGTTCGGCCTGCCATTCTTCCTCGTCTTCTCGTCTGGCGGCCTTAAGAGCCGCTTGCTCTTCCGACTCCACATTGTCGAAGCCGGCTTCCATATCCGATGATGCGTCCGAGTAGTAGTCGTCATGGTCGTCCGCATATTCACCTTCGTCTTCCTCATCTGTACCAAGATAGTCATCCATCCGTGATCGGTTGCCGGCTTTAGATTGTTGTCTTTCAGCGAGATCACGCTTGGGTGGTAGACCGGCTGTTCCTCGGTATTCAGTTGTCGCGGGCGTCTGCGTCGGTCTGGCAGTGCCTCTGTAGGTGGGCTCATCAGGATCTCGTTTTCTCGCCGGTTTTCCATCGCCAAGTTTGGCGCCCGCCGGAGTTCCAGCGGTGGTACCGCCTTTCTTTGCCAGTCGTGGATCTTTCTCCTTCGCCTGTGCTTCTATCGCCCGTTTCTTGCGTTCCATTTTGCTGAGCCTTTCTTTGGGCGCTGTCTTGTTTTGGTGTTTGAACATTCCCACTTGCGTCGGCGCAGTTTGCTGAAGAGCCTTCGCTTTCATCATGAGATCGGCGAATGATCCTGGAGGAGGTTTGGACGAAGCAGGCGCGGTCTTCGGGGTTGAAGAAGTATTGCCGCTTGACGCAGATTTGGCCGCATTTGGAGCGGGATTCGGGCGAGGCTTCGATGCTGTAGATGTGGTAGGCCTTGTAGGTGCAGGCTTCGTGGATGCAGGCCTCGTGGGCACTGATTTACCAAGTGCTCGATTATCTGGTTTCGGTGGACGCTGCAGCTGCTCTTCAGCTTTCCGCTTCGTCCCTGCTGTGGCGACCTTTTTATCGGAAGAGGCATCACGGGATGGCGTGCTAGGTTTGCGAACTTCAGACTTCGCCGTGGAGGATGAGACGGGAGGTTCCGGACGAGATGTTGTCGGCGGGATCGCAGACGGTTTGCCCGTCTCGATGGACGTAAGCACAGAATCGAGGAACTAAGAAAACGAGAGTTAGAAAAACCTGAAACACTCAAAGACCGATAGGAGACATGTACTTACGCTCATATTGCCACTCCAAATTCAAAAGAAAAGCAGAAGCAAGATGGTATTTCCGTTAAAGAAACAGAGCAAGTCAGAAGGGAAGTTCACCGTCGGTGGTTAAAACGACGAGGTAACTTCATCACGATGCTAGTACTATCGAATCCCGAGTTCGACGCGCGAAATGAGATAGCCCGCACGTTCCAGCGGAGCAGAAAACGGCTGAATCAAAGAAATCGACTCCAGTGGTGTTAGCGAGACAAAACAGGGCGATAGGGACGAAAGAGAGATTGGAGAAAAGAGAGTTAAGCCTGAAGCGCCATCCTGTCCTTCTGGAAGTCTCGAATGTCACGTGCCCGTGAGCGGCTGATTTGCAAATCCTACATGCGCCACAGCGTCTCGCTTAGAAGCCCGCCGAAATACACTAGCCACAGCTGGCAGCCGCACCGCACTTTTTCTCGCCGATAATTCCATCCTGAACTTTTTCTTTCCACATCGCTCAACCATCACCCAGCGAACTCGACGTTTCAGTCTCCGCCCAACTTGCGGTTAAATCGATTGATTCTCGTGTTCAGAAAACCAACAGGTATGTATTTTCTGCGATTTGAATCCCAGTTTTGACGGCGACCGATTCTGACGAGAATTCTTTCACTATAGAACTCTATTCAAAATGAAGCACCTCGCAGCTTACCTCCTCATCGCCCTTGCCGGCAACGAGACCCCCTCTGCCGACGATGTTAAGGGTGTCCTCTCCTCCGTCGGTGTCGACGCCGACGAGGAGCGTCTCCAGAAGCTCATCTCTGAGCTCGAGGGCAAGGACATCAACGAGGTTTGTTTCACTTGCGAAAAAGATTCTATGGAAGAAACTGTATACTGACGAGTTTTTTTTCTCAAAACAGCTGATCGCTCAGGGTACTGAGAAGCTCGCTTCCGTTCCCTCTGGCGGTGCCGGCGCTGCCGCTGCCCCCGCCGCCGGTGGTGCTGGTGAGGCCGCTCCTGCTGAGAAGAAGGAGGAGGAGCCCGCTGAGGAGTCCGACGACGACATGGGCTTGGGTCTCTTCGACTAAGCGCATTCGCCTGGAGAGTAAAAAAATTTGCTACGGATTGTGGAGGAACAGAATCGGACAGTTATTTTCAGCCTGGGGAGTAATCTCGCCCACTGGTTTTGTCAAGCCTGGATGGTTCGGGATGCTGTTACGAATTACGCATATGTGAGCTGGAAACAGCCTTTAGTCAATACAGATCTGACCTCCACAAGTTGTTCACTGAGTAGTACGTAGACACCGATTTGTTTCGCATTGAGATTTCACCGGAGCGTATTCGTCTTTTTCTCGCAAATCTTGGTAGCATATTACCCCGTATTCAAGTTGAATCAGTAACCAATAAATCTACTGCTCCCCTTCAGTAAATCTATGCGCTCTGATTGATCAAATCAGAATGATAAGATACCAGGGTTCGAAGTGGGTAGCCCTATATTCAATTATACCCGAAAAGGAATAGATCTAGGGCTTGACCCCGGTGGGTCGCTTAGGCGAGCCCTCCAGCCCACCTCCAAACTCGAAGCGCAGAAGCCCACGCTTAGCCCGACGACTGTCATTTCAGCGACAGACACGACCCGACAACCCATATTCCCTTCGCTTTTCGAGTGTACGATCGAAAAGCGACCTAGAGGAAAAAACCGCAAAAATGGCTGACACCGAATACGTGAGTTTTTGTCTGCGATGGTTATTCTATCAATGCAAGAAGACTAATTGTTGATCCCTTCTCAGAACGCCGAGGAAGCTGCCGGTACGTTACCACTGAAAACCTTTTCCTACCCTTGACCACGAACGATGCTTGATGGAACGATATTCGATGGAGTTGGATTGGAAAGATATGATATGTGATGGGGATGCGATGATGGAAGAAAGGATCGATATCGAAGGGACAACACAAAGAATGAAGTCGCTGACTGAACTTGTCGCCGAACAGAGCTCAAGAAGAGAAGACAATTCCGGAAGTTTACCTACCGTGGTATTGACCTCGACCAGTACGTTCGCATTTTCTCCTCTCGCATGCTCTGAACCATCCGACATCCGACTCCGAAAGAACGACACCGTCCAACAACTCCCATCACGATCAGATTGTCACCTTTGGAGTCGGATGTTGGAATGGAGGACAGCATATCACAGTTGGGAAGGATTTTATCTGACATGGACAACTTTCAGGCTCCTCGACCTTTCCTCGGAACAGCTCCGTGATGTCGTCCACGCCCGTGCCCGCAGAAGGTTCAACCGCGGTCTGAAGCGCAAGCCCATGGGTCTCATCAAGAAGCTCCGCAAGGCGAAGCAGGAGGCCCGCCCCAACGAGAAGCCCGACCTCGTCAAGACCCACCTCCGTGACATGATCATTGTCCCCGAAATGATCGGCTCTGTCGTCGGTATCTACTCCGGTAAGGAGTTCAACCAGATCGAAGTCAAGCCCGAAATGGTTGGCCACTACCTCGCCGAGTTCTCCATCTCATAGTACGTCCTCTGAAATCTAGATCTGGTATGGAAAAAGGTGTTTGCAGATGGCTAACAACCACACAGCAAGCCCGTCAAGCACGGTCGTCCCGGTATTGGTGCCACCCACTCTTCCCGTTTCATTCCCCTCAAGTAAACAAGTCGCTTTTGGAGTGTCGCGTGGGAGATTCGTTCGGCGTACGGATGTTGGGAAAGGAAAAAACCAAAATGGGTGGAATCCATTTACATATACCTGGGTTCTTCTACTTGTATGTCAAGTGCGGGTCAGCTGTTTCCATCTCAATATAAAAAAAGATTCTTGTCGGCCATGAAGGATCTTTGACAACTCTGATGACGAAAGATGAGCCCTTTTTGGTCCCCCTGGCTTGTGTGTTTCTGCATATGGGTCAGGGGGTCAAAAAGTTCACCTTTTCCTGTTGTTTTCTAGGTTAGGTAGGGATGGGTGTTTTAATTTTACGAATGAAGTTCATCTTATGGCGCTTTGTAATGTTTGTCTATTCGGATGACTTGTAGGTATCATAACACATCGTTCCCACGCCTCCCAAACAAGAACTACAGTAATTTGCTTTTGGAGATAGCGTCCATGTCCGCTGCCTACTGCGTCTATCGTCGTCATCTTAGGGTTCCCTTGTCGACTTTCTTTTGAGAACATGAATTATACAAGGCGATGGCAAACGAGTGACCATACATTATATTGCATAATCCAAAGTACTCTTCCCAATCGAGTCTAACTTATTCTATCTCTAAAATATCCGAGGAACATAAGAATATGAACACAGCCAAAACCGAACAGCGCCAACCAATGTCCCTCACTTTCCTCCAGTTTCACTTATACGGATCAGAGTGACCCCTTGGACGCACAGTCACAGTTTCCATGGAGCACACACTTTCCGGGGCCGAATGAACAGGCTCAAATCGAACTCGCGTAGCTTGATCCAACAATTCCTCAAGAGGAGTGCAGGACCGTAAACGTCTAGTGCGCTCGTCCTCCAAATCACCGGGTGAAACCTCGACCCTTTCGTAATTCGAAGACTGTCCGTTCGCCGAAGCCCGTCTGTTCTGCGACCCCATGGTGTAATCTTCCTCTATGCTCTGGATGACGCCCATGCCACTTTCGTAATTCGCCAACGGAGATCGTCTTCTGCATCTGCGTCTCGAAGCGCTCGTGTCGGCACTACTTGGTGGGGTGGGCGGGCCCGTAGGGGAAATGGGGGAGACGTTCTCTCTCCAGTTTTCAACGTCCCTGGTCATGGACAAGTACCGATCAAAAAAATATATATTGCCGGCTCGTTGGGCTTCCACCAAGTTCCTCATCCAAAGGCCGCTTCTGTCACTGCCCGGGTCGCTATTACGTCGTCGCTTGAGGCATGCTCGCTCAGCTAGTATCGCACTTCCTTCATGCGGAGAGCTAGGACTAGGGTCTCGCACGTCTGGTTGTCCAGGTGGATGCAACCAATCCCAGGGGTTGACCCGGCCCTTCAGATCCAAGAGGCTCCGCAATTCCTCCGCGATGTCGGTATGAGAGACCAGGTTGAGAGCGAGCTCGTCGCGATCTTTCATCCACAGGCGATTGTCGGGTAGCAGGCGGCTCGCCTCCACCATTTCCTCCCATTTGGAGCTGACATCATGCGTTGCGAGGACGAGAATGAGAAGAACAAGCGGGTCCGTCTTGCTCAGATATTGGGAGACAAAGGTGGTTGGAAGAGTCGATCCCCGTGGAGGATAAGGAGGTGGTGCAAACATTGGCTGCGGTCGTAGAAACGGCCAGTGTGGAAAGTGATACCATGGAGGATATGGGAATGATGCGAATGGTAACGGATGTGCCATTTTGACAGCTTCGCGTCGTGATCAATGCAGACGTCGACTCGCGGGGACTGGGATTGACAGTGTAGAAAGATAGAAGAGTGTCGAGTCAGATATATTTGCTTAAGCTGTGGCTTTATTGTCGAAGGCTGTCCGCAAAATAAAGAACAGTAGTATCCAGAAGAGCAAAGCTCGTAATGTCACGGAATATAACGATGTTGAAGTAAATAAACGGTGCTCTTCGCGTGTGCGACTGTTGGCGATGCGCAGTGTCGTGTAAGTTCGTTTGGGCATTCCAAAGATCTTTGGAGGTCTCTCGATGTCCCAAAGAGGAAGGATGACACTGACGACAAATTAGGAAACCGCGACTCATTTCCATGGACGGATGTCAGAACCGCCAAATTTTCCCTCATTCTCGTTATCACTTTCTCTCCGACATAGAAAAAACAACGCCATCCATCTTCTCCCACTCCCTTTCAATCTCATCCGCCATATTAGAAGGATCCAGTCCATTCGAAACAAACTCCTTATGCACCTCATAGAACGCCAGCTGCACCATCCTTTTAAAGCTAGGCACAGTACAGCTCTCTGACTCCCTATTAATTAGCTTATTCAATAAAGACCAGATAATAAGACTGAAGTTTAACTCGAAGCGTTCAAGCGCAACATCGTCGCCTGTGTTTGTCTCTATCCCCTGAGACAGGTGGATAGCAAGCCTCGCCAGTGCCCATGCATGTACATGGCGGATGGGGTGAGAGTCGTAGGGGTAGACGATTGGATCAACGCGTATATAGCGAACCGCGGCCTGAACGAAAGCTGTTTTGAACTGTCCGTTGGAGAGTAAGGATGCGATTAACTCGTCGCGTAGGAAGATATAGGGCTGTCTGGTGATGGGCCATGCGGAGGTTTGGTCCAGGACTTGCATGGCTGATTCCAGTTTGCGGACGGCTCCTGTTGGTTCACAGTTGGGGGCAGAAGCGGATCCCATGAAGGCTTGTGCTTTTGTCTCTGCTGCTGCAAATGCAGCACTGTCGAGCGTTGTTGTTAGGAATTTATCTTCGGGCGTATCTGTGCCCTTTAAACACTTCGAGCACTGGCAGTCGAAGTAGTATCGTTCTGACAGCTCGTTGTGACGAACGTCGTACGGACTAGTGGCGTCAATATACGAGATGAAGATCTGCTCGTCCTTCTTGATCGGCCGGACAGCTTTGACGAAAAGTTCATCCCCGTCGAACCCAACAGTCGAGTTATAATCACAACTATGGTTAATAAGGGCCGCATATGGGTGCAAATACAGCCCAATCCGGTCATACAATGGGTTTGTAAGATTGAACGCATTAAGGTCCAGCTAACCAAGTCAACACTTACAATGATAAAACAGGGAGACGGATAGCAAAACATACCTTTGTACCAAAAGCCAAAATCAGCTCTTCTTTCATATCAATCCCAGAATACATCTTCACAGCCTTCGCAGACAGTGAAATCCGCTCCCACTGCGCCATATTCCGCTCACGAATATCCCGGATATGCGTCTCCAGCTGGACGAAGAGATCAACCTCTTGATTGCTATATTTCTTCTTCGTACTGCGCAGTAACATCCGGAGCATTGCCCTGGCGTTATTAGGGAGAACCCGAGGAGAGAGTTCTTTGAAGATCCGACATTCATGAGAATGCGCGAATTTCCAGTCTTTGGCTTGACATGCCTAGGAAGAGTCAGCTCAACAATGTCACGGTAAATAAGAAGAGATAAAACTTACCCTATCACAATACTTTACCACCTGACACCCAGTACACGCCCTCAAATCCAGATCCGCACCCACATTTAGCTGCCTCTTTCCAAAGCACCCAGAGCACGTATCGCTCAACCGCGGCGTATCCAGCACTGCCACAAAGGGTGCACTAATCCTCAAGACGTCTTCTCCGGTACAGATGTCTTCTGATGCGAACAGACCATTCCCCAAGCCATTGGGTGCAGGGCCGAGTGTTGTTCTTGTATGAACTGAGGGGAGGGGAGATTCAGCAGACATGCTGGAGCTCTGTTGTCTGAGATATTTCGAGGGTTATATTTTTTGTATGCTTCCCTTGATTCGACTTGGCTTATTGGCTAACACGCGACTGTTCTTCTGCGATGGATTGATATATTTGCTGCCAGATGAAGCTGTCTGCAGCATATTCTGATTGGCCATTGAAGATTAGTCATCTATAAAATTTTGCCTCGACAGAAAAGTAGACATAGAGTGCATTGAATTGGTGTTGTGTGTAGAGAATGGCAGTATATTCAAGGACTTTAGACAGTACGAAGAGTGTATATGAACACCGAAATGGAATTTGAGATTGGATCTGGATATATCGACAAAAACATGCAAAAAATACACGAAGCTGAAAGGAAATTCTTTTGTCGCTCAAACACGTAACATCATCTTACTAGAGTATAAAAACAGAAATCAAAACCAATTTTTGCAGTCAAGCAGCACTTGAATGCCATGGTCCCCAAAAAGAAACGTATAATAATCTATAGACATGAATCCTTATCCGTTACGCCGAACAAGGGCGACTTTTCTCGACCGTCAGACGAAAATCGTATGAAAAAAAATTAGACCAAATGAAATATAGGAAAGATTTTTGCTTTATCGGCTTATGGACCGTTGATGCTTTTACAGGGCCTTGGTGCCGACGAATTCGGACCAGCTGCGGACCTCAGAGGGAATACCCTCAGCACGGGGCAGCTTGGCGTTCATGGCAGTGGCGAAGAGGAGAGCAGTCTAGAAGGCGAGGTTAGTAAATGCGGCTAGAAATCAAGGCAAGCAGTTACATACCTTAGGCTCCATGAAGAGAGGGACACCGAAGTCGACGGCATTCCGTCTCATGACATAGTCCTCGTCGAGCTGAGTCTTACCACGGGTCTTGGCAAGGTTGAAAGCACCACGGATCTCGTACTTCTCGAAGACATCACGGAGAGCACGCTTGTCATTCTTGGGGAATTCAATCACCTGCACCGAAACGTCGCCCTTGGTGGCAGACTCGAGGTGGTCCTTGACTTCGGCGCTGGCGGCGTAGAGCTTGTAACCGAGAGGGTTGACAAGGTCCACGATCTGGGAAAGGATGGGGCTGTTGATGTCACCACCGAAAAGCAGACCCTCACCGGGCTCAGGCATGCGGAAGTTCATCATGGACTGCATCGAAGCCCAGTAGGCGTCAACCAGGTCCTTACCGAAGCAAGCCATCTCACCAGTGCTGGACATCTCGACACCGAGGAAGGGGTCAGCACCGGCAAGACGGGTCCAACTGAACTGGGGCACCTTGGTGGCAAGGTAGTCACGCTTGGTCTTCATGAGGTCGACGGGCTCAGGGACGTCACGGCCAACAAGGGCCTTGGTAGCAACATCGATGAAGTTGGTACCCAGGACCTTGCTGACGAAGGGGAACGAACGAGAAGCACGGAGGTTGCACTCGATGACCTTCAGCTGAGGCTCAGCACCCTCCTCGTCGGCCTTGATGATCTGCATGTTGAAGGGACCGGTGATGTTCCAGGCGTCGGCGACCTTCTGAGCAATCACCTTGACGCGCTCCATGACCGACTCCTCAAGGGCAGTGGGGGGAAGGACCAGAGTGGCGTCACCAGAGTGGACACCAGCGGGCTCAACGTGCTCACTGACAGCGTGCACCAAGAGCTTACCACCCGAGGCAACAGCATCAACGTCAATCTCCTGGGCACCCTCAATGAACTTGGTGATAACAACAGGGTGGTCAGGGGAGACGGCACTGGCGTTCAGGAGCTTCTCCTTGAGCTCACCAGCATTGTAAATGACGTTCATGGCAGCACCAGACAGGACGTAGCTGGGGCGGACCAGGACGGGGTATCCCACGGACTCAGCGAACTTTTCGGCCTCAACGACGGAGGTAAGTTCCTTCCAGGCAGGCTGATCGACACCAATGCTGTCTAGGATCTGAGAGAACTTGTGACGGTCTTCGGCACGGTCAATGTCGTGAGGGTTGGTACCGAGGACGTGAGCGCCACCAGTCTCCTGCAGACGAAGAGCAATGTTCTGAGGCAGCTGGCCACCGACAGAGACGACGACACCGCTAGCACTCTCAAGCTCGTAGATATCCATGACACGCTCGTAGCTGAGTTCCTCGAAGTAGAGTCTGTCAGCAGTGTCAAAGTCGGTGGAGTAGGTCTCAGGGTTGTAGTTGATCATAACGGTCTTCTTGCCCATTTCCCGCAGGGAGAGAGTTGCGTTGACGGCACACCAGTCGAACTCAACGGAGCTTCCAATACGGTAAACACCGCTTCCAAGGATTAGAGTGCCGTGGTCATCGAAGGAGACATCGTGGGAGGAAGCGTTGTAGGTGGTGTAGAGGTAGTTGGTGTCAGCAGGGAACTCAGCAGCCAGGGTATCGATACGCTTCACCCAGGGTCTGATACCGAATCCCGTCCTGCGGGCGCGGACCTCATCCTCGGTAGATCCGACAAGGAGAGCAATCTGCTTGTCAGAGAAACCTAGCTTCTTGGTGCGAAGCATCATCTCCTCCTGGATGCCAAAGAGACTACCGATTTCCTTGAGCTCGTTCTGGCAGTCGACGATGTTCTGGAGCTTGTACAAGAACCACTTGTCGATCTTAGTCAGCTCGTGGACTTTCTCAACCGAGTAGTTCTCGTGGAGCATGGCCTGACCAACGGCCAACCAGCGGCGGTCAGTGGGGTTCTTCAGGACCTCATCCAAGTTCTCGAACGTGTCGCCCTGGAAGCCAATGTATCTGGGGTCGACCTGGCGGATGGCCTTCTGGAAGGACTCCTCGAAGGTACGGCCAATAGCCATAACTTCACCGACAGACTTCATGGCACTTCCAATGTCACGGTTGACGTGCTGGAACTTGCTCAAGTCCCAACGGGGGATCTTGGTGACGATGTAGTCCAAACTGGGCTCAAAGTTGGCAGTGGTGGTCTTGGTAACAGCGTTAGGGAGCTCAGGAAGGGTGTGGCCCAAACCGATCTTGGCAGCAGTGTAGGCCAGAGGGTAACCGGTAGCCTTGGAGGCCAGAGCAGACGAACGAGACAGACGGGCGTTAACCTCAATGACACGGTAGTCAAGACCATCAGGCTGCAGAGCATACTGAACGTTACATTCACCAACGACACCCAAGTGACGGATGATCTTGATGGCGGCAGTACGGAGCATGTGGTACTCCTCATCTGAGAGGGTCTGGCTGGGGGCGACGACGATACTGTCACCGGTGTGGATACCAAGGGGGTCGAAGTTCTCCATGTTGCAGACAGTAATACAGTTGTTGGACGCATCCCGGACAACTTCATACTCGACCTCCTTCCAGCCCTTGAGCGACTTCTCAACCAGAATCTGCGGGGCAAGGGTCAAGGAGCGGGAAGACAAGTCCTTAAGTTCTTCCGGGTTGTTGGCGAAACCGGAACCCAGACCACCCAGGGCATAGGCCGAACGGACAATGATGGGGTATCCAACGGACTCAGCGGCCTCCAAGGCTTCATCGACGGTGCCAACAGCGATGGACTCGGCGATAGGGATGTCAATCTCCTTCAAGGCCTGGGAGAAAAGGTCACGGTCTTCACTGGTCTCGAGGGTCTGGATGCTGGTTCCCAGAACTCTGACACCATAGCGGTCAAAGGTACCCATGCGGTTCATCTGCACACCCAAGTTCAGAGCAGTCTGACCACCGAAGGCAAGCATAATACCATCCGGCTGTTCCCTCTCAATGACGTGGGTGACATATTCCGGTGTGACAGGGAGGTAGTAGACTTCGTCTGCGAGCTTGTGGTCGGTCTGAATGGTAGCGATGTTGGGGTTGATAAGGACGGACTGGATTCCAGCTTCCTTGAGAGCCTTCAGAGCCTGAGAACCTATTTCCATGAGACATCCAAGTTAGCCATAGATTCCTTCTCTCAGTCTTGCCATCCCTGCTTTCCTCCAGATATTGTACCAATTCTCCCCCACCAACTCCACAAGGCATGTCAAGAGCCGACTTACCGGAATAGTCGAATTCTCCGGCCTGTCCAATGCTGATACCACCACTACCAATAACCAAGACCTTCTTGGCATCGATCAAGTTGCTACCGGGTTTCACAGCCCCGCTATTGAGGTAAGAGGCGGCGGAGGGGGGGTTCGAGGTCTCCGAGGCCAACCGGCGGAGGGTACTCGAGAAGTTCCTCAGCTGCTGGGACCGCAGCGAAGCGGTCTTCTGTTGCGGACGCAAAGTCGATGTTGTCGAACGAACCGTAGGGGTTTGAGAGGTGAAGGCGCGCAATGCGCGAGCGGAGGGGCGGGTTTCAGCAAAACATCGCTGACGCAGGAGGGCGGACGAAGCCTGCCCACAACGAGCAGCGAGAACCATATTGCGCACTGCGCTGCCAGTCAAAAAGGCAGAGAATAAGAAAGAAAAGGAAGGGATAGAAGGACGACGACTCGAGTCAATTAATTGAAACGGTGACTCTTTTGTCTCTGCCCTCCCTGATATATAATGACAGGCAAAAAAAAGGCGTGATATCGCAGTGGTGGGTGGGTGGTGATTTTTTTTGGGGATCTTTTTTTCCCGCCAGTCAGGTGACCTGAAATTTTTCTCGGAAGATCTTTGATTCCCTGGTGTTTCCGCTCCGTTGTTACACGCCCAAGAAAAATCCGGGGAAGGATGGAGGAATTAAGAAAAGATTGATTCACCTGGAAGAATTGAGAAGAAGAAAAAAGGAGAGAGAAGAAGAGAAGAAGAGAAAATAGAGAAATAGAAAAAAAAATATAGCGACCTGCTATGAGTCAATGCCCGGGACTGAGGCCGGTATGGATCTGTACTGATATGTATCGGTATGGTATTTTGATACACAGATACACAGATATACGGCAGAAAAAAAATAGTGGGAGCTCCGGCGCACGGAGGGGTTTTATACCGCCTAATTCTCCCACCAATGATATTCTGACTTTATCTCTGCGGACTCTGATAGTCTGCAATCAGAGTCAACAATGACTGGTCCAGAGTCTCACCCTAATTCTCCAGTCAGTCGATCATCGCTAAATTGGGCTAATGATAACAACATTTGTTGAGCTTTTTTTCTTCTTTTCCCCCCTGCATCTTTCAGCCACATGATTTTCTGGCTCAGCTGATACCATTACTTGAATGCGACAGCGGGATGAGACTTGAGAAATGGACTGCCCAGATGCCCAGAGCTGGGAAGACAAAAAGTCCCCGGGAAATGTCCTGTCCCTGGGGGGTCCCGTGGATACTTCATAGTTCTCTGTAATATATTTACGGTATAATACGGTACGGAAGCTGCGACACCGGAGAGTCCCCACAATCTGATAGGCGCTCGGTTGTCCACGGCCAATCGCTCAGTGTTGATATCGCAACTCTATTTGCAACAAGATCTCTTTCAACTACAAAAAACAATGATCAAGAACAACGTCAGTCAAGTAAGATTGTGTAGCAAGACCGTTTTTAAAATGTCACAGACAAGAAAAGACGTTGCATTGGCCTATTCTGCAACCCCCACTTGACCATTCAGCCCACTCCATGGCCCGGTTTGTTTCTCAATGGAACTCGACTTCGACCGTGATTGAACACCAGTACTGGACTCCTGTGCATCTTCGAAAACATCCTGCAAGTCTTGGTTCAACGTGTCGCAAATCTCCTCCAACGTCTGCAGTGCCTCGTGCGCTGTTACTCCGCCTTCCACAATCTTTTGCGCCACGTACTCCTGCTCGTGTTCTCGTGCAGCTCCGCCAGCGAACGCCCATGCTTCTGTCAATGAAGTAATCTCGTCTGGGGGAGCGAGTTCCCGAGGAGACAGGGAACTTCGGGAACCTGCTGTGGCGTGCTTGAAACGGGGTTGACGAGAGAGAAGAGGGTATTCAGGAAGAAGATGGCTCTCATCAGCAAGGCGATTGAGAATGCGAAGGGTGGTAGATTTCTCTTTGGAAAGCATGGCCGACAGATAGGACTTTTGTAGAGACAATCCTCGTTGGGATTTGGAGAGCGGAAGTATACGTTCACTTGCAAAAGCCATGGCATCCATAGGTTCGAGGGGTAGAGGCTCCTCAGCTATAGGCTTGTCGTTGTCGTCAGACGGTTCTCGGGGTTTGGCAGGGCCTGGAGCGACAGGCTGGCAAGATTTGGCAGCGGTTTCCAGAAGAGCTCGACGAGTCTCTACATAAGTCGTATATTGTTGCATGATTTGAGTCCTACGCCCATCGAGTAAGTTGGACGCATCTTCAATTTCCTCGGGTGAGAGCTCCTCTATTGGACCCTCATCATTGGCGCCAACACTCATCAGTTTCTCTTCAACCCATTGCACCAGTGCATCTCGTGTCCGCTGTAAAGCCTGGATCTTGCTTGCCGATGGAACATCCCCATTGTCGGTGTTTTCCCTAGCATCATGTTGTGCCTTGAGCTCCTCGAATAGCTTCTTCTCCCTCTCCAATTGTGCCCTTGCGCGGATGACTGCCCTCTCGAGTTTGTGAACTAGCCCTTTGACACCCTCTTCTCCAGAACCCCCCTGTCCCCCATCCTCGTATCCACCAATCCGCTGGAGATGTTGGTTTTGATCCTCGGTTTTGTCAAATTGTTCTAGTTCAACCGTCTGTCGACCCTTCAATTCTTGCAAATAGTGCTGAAAGACCTCGAGTTTCGCATTTCGGCGACGATCTCGGAGGAGTGCAAGATACGTCTGTAGTTCAGATTTAGGAACCGGTGTTGTCGTTGCCTCTGCTCTGGCTTTGCTCCTCTGCTGCGTTTTCGCGGCCAGATTCTCGGAAACAGATTGGTTTTCCTGCTTTGCAGCCACGTTCGCCTGAAGCGCCTCCAGATATTCCTTCCTCAGTCCAGTCAGCTCTAGTGGAGCCCGTTTCACGTCAACAACGGCATCGTGAGGGGCACAGAGGACGAGGTGGGATTCCGCATGAGGATTTGGTCGTTCGGGATCCTCTTCGGCGAATGTAATTTGCGAGCGGAGGTATGAGGTTAGGACTTGTCGGATACGCAGAGCTTCTTGACGGCTCTTAATGTAAGGGGCTAATTGCCTCGCAAAAGGAGGAATGTGGCTTGTTGTCGCAGAGTCAGTCGTAGGAGGTTCGCTGGCCATGGGGAAGGAGTTCTCGGGCAATTTGTTTGGGGAATGAGATTATTGACGTCAGAACCTGATCCACATGAACCTGAGACAGAGTGGAATGTGGGAGTATGTTAATTCATAAACAAAACCAGCGATGTTAGCTCGATGCTAGTAGCGACTATTTACGGATTTCTCCGTCTGGAATGACTTCACCCTGTGTTCGCGAACACGTGACTGAACAGCGCTGTGTGGCAGCGCATCGTCAAATGAACGACTTTGAGACTAGTGGTGTTCGGATCTTAAGCAAGGGACATGTTCCTTCTTCGTTCTGATACAAAATATCTCAGCGAAATTAATATGAGCCGTCAATTGTGCCTCGCCCCAAAGCCTAAGGCGCAGCAGTTATCTCCGGGCTACCTGTATGCCTTTATGCCTGAGGCATAAATTAAGCTAGCGCTGTTATTAGCATGAATATAGTAACATCGATCATTTTGACAGCTCAGCCTTGGATTCTTCTTTTTTGATTTTATCGTACAAATACCATCGCAATCTCATCTGCATTCAAACACTGGGATTACAAGAGATACTTTGTTACGCATGTCCCATGGCAACCATGAGTGACCGTTGTTGACATTTATATTTCCTAGCGTTACTCTTGTCCATGTCTGCTATGTTCTGAAACTCCCTGCATTCTTGATCAAGGGGTTTGCTTTACCTTTTGTGCCTGACGAAATCTTGTTCACTTTTAAATTAAAGCTCTTTGCCTGAATAGGCAGAGCAGTTATCCAACCATCAGTTTGATCACCTGATCCTCTGCCTACTACTATCACCAGTATTTAACCTCCAACATCCTCTTTCCATCACACTTTTTTCTTCCTTCCATCATCTTTCACTATTCTATCTAACGATAATGGCTCCGGAATTGAATCCCTCTCTTACCCCCTGCCCAAGACGACGGCCTCGTGCTGCAACAACTATGCACCCAACCACTCCACTGGGCCATCCTGCCATCTCTCTCAGTCAGAGTCCAGCTGGTGATTATGGTGGCCTAGGAACAGCATCAGGTACGCAACCTCTCTGTGTCGCCAGAAAACGAAGAAAAGAAAGAGCCCAGTCGATTAACAGTTGCCTCAGGTCCGCTGCGTCACCCAAAGCCCTTCACACCGTCCGACCTTCACTCCATGGTTGAGAAGGAACAGGAAGCAATGGTATTTATTAGAAGCCTGTGTAATAACATAACATTCGTGAAGCTAACACAATGTCTCCAATAGGTGAACCGTCTATCAAGAGAGCTTTCCCTTCTTCGCCAGCAAACAGCCTCCGTGGCATCAACAACATCATCTACCTCGACAACATTCAATGACTCGATAGACACTCTCCATTCGTCGCCTTACCTTGGTACAAGACACCGGTCTTCGTCCAGTCTGAGTTCCTCTTATATTCCAGCCGTTCAAGAATCAAGAGCCGGGAACATTGGTATTGGCGCCGCACGCGAGAATGGTCTGTCGTTTTCGCGACCAGGTCGGAGTCGACAGCAATCGTTCAACTCTGTTCAACCCTCCGGATCGGCATCACCGTCATTGTCATCGTCGCTGCAGCAGGGCGACCATTTCCCGCGCCGGGGTTCAGTCTCCCACCCTCATATTACTTCACCGACTGCCATGTCCCGACTAGAGGAGACTGTTCCGTATCGTGGAGAATTTGAATCGATCAAGCGTGAAAATGAGGCATTGCGTCAACGGGTGCGAGATCTGGAGCTGGCTCTCAGAAAATCTCAGGGAGGTGGACCGACGTCTCCAAAGACGAGTTGACGGAGACGTCCCACTGCAGGCAGTGATTGACGTGGCATGATCTTTTCCATTCTGTTTATTTTTATCTCATTAGCTTAGCGGGTTTTGGGTTATACATACACAATAGCGAGAATCAACAACCATGGTCTGCGACCAAATTTAACTTGAATACAAGCCTTATTCACATGCTTAATACCCACTATGGCGGTGCACGATGCCCCTCATTACGTCATTTGTGGCGCAGCTATGGCCAGGCGGAACAATTACGGTAAATAAAAGCCATCTAACCCTGATCTTTTCTCTTTCCATCATCCCTTTTGATACCCTTCTCGACACTTTCTCTTTAATTCTCTACACAATATTCCCTGAATTCAATTCATATTCACCATGTCTGAGCGCTCTACTGTTCACGTCTCGGACATCTCGGCCGGTACCACTGAGAAGGAGGTCCAGGACTTCTTCAGCTTTTGGTATGATCACTAAGCCCCTTATTCTAGAATAACTTGCTAAATGATTTCTCACAGTGGAAAGATCACTGCCCTCTCTCTGACCCCTGTCTCTGGCGATGCCAATGCCCCCAAGTCTGCATCCGTGACTTTCGAGAAGGAAGCGTGAGTTGTCACTATACCCCGCACCTATCACGCCTGATCAATCTGAAACATCAAACTGACAATGAATAACAGTGCTGCTAAGACCGCTCTCCTCCTCGACCAGACCCAATTGGGTGCATCCTCCGTCCACGTCCAGGCCGCCCAGACCTTCGAGGACATCGCCGGTGGCCAAACCGCCCAAGCAGCAGAGGCCAAGGACGAGAACCACCACGACCTCGAACAAGAAGACAAGCCCCGTTCCCGCATTGTTGCCGAATACCTTGCTCACGGCTATTCGCTGAGCGACAACGCGATCCAGAGGGCCATCGCTCTTGACTCAAAACATGGATTCTCCTCGCGCTTCACGTCGGTGCTCGGCAACTTCGACCAGAAGTACCAGGCTAGTGACCGTGCTCGTGGCTTGGACCAAAACTACAAGCTGAGCAACAAGGCCTCCACTGGATGGCGTGGACTGAACTCGTACTTTGAGAAGGCTATGGGCACCCCGTCCGGCCGCAAGCTGCGGGACTTCTATCAGCAGACTGACAAGCAAGTGCGGGAGGTTCACAATGAGGCCCGGAGACTTGCAGACTTGAAGAATGGCAAGGGAGAGGTTGAGTCGGAGGGTGTCCCTGCTGCCGCATCGGGTGCTAATGTTGCTCCTGGAACGGCGGCTCCTGCTCAGCCGCCGGCCTATGCTGCCGCGCCTCCGGAGAAGTCTTAGATGACGGACTGGGATAATTATGATTATTTGTGTATAGTTGCTTCTTCATGATACGTAGTATATGTTTTCCATTCATGAGACGACTTTGCTTCTGGACAAGCATCCTTTCAGTTCAAGTGTATAGCTTCAATTAAATATTGATACACCAATACCAAACTCCAAATAATTCATCATACATGACCATGAAATAAATACATCATAAACCCAAACCAAACACATTATATGCCAGACGTTATTTCTGATACTTCTTCGCCTCAATCTCTTCCAACCGGTGTACGGGGTTGCTCTCCAACTTCGTGTTCTTGGTCTCCTCTGACTCGACCTGCGAGTGACGAGGTTCGCCACGGAATTCAGGGAGGGTCTTTCCTGCCGAGACGGGGTCTCGCTGTTGGGCGCCGCTCTGGCGCTCGGGGTCGGGGGATTGGCGGCCGGGGTTGGGGGCGGACATTTTCGTTTTTATTTGAGATAGATAGATTTGAGGAAGTAGGAAGTAGTTCAGATGTCTGGTAGAATTGTTAGTTTCTGAAGGTAGAAATAGGGTTTAGCGGAGTTCATCATACCTTGAGTTTGGCTTTCAAGTATAACACAGAATATAGCAGAGGTAGAGTTGTCTGATTGAGGAATGGAGGAACGAAAAGAGAAGACTTTAAGTAACATCCAGAATATGAGAACATCACGGCCAAACCGGGTATTTCATTCAGTCCTCCATCATCATGACGTTGAGACGTCCCACCTTGGAACTGTGGCTAGTGGGGTGGCGGGTGGTTACCGGATTGGGAATGTTGTATTTTGGCCCTTGACCTACTACTCCGTACTAGTGAGCGCACGGTATCAAGGAATGCTATGAATTGTACGGAGTAGTCAACACAGAATCGTATCTTCAAGAAATAATCTCGTAATGCAATTGTCATCTGTTTGTTGCGTTTGTCTCTACAAGTACTCTTCAGATTTAAGTGATCAAAGATTTAATTTTGAAATCATGACATGACACAACATACATAAGACTCACGTTCAATGACATGATTAATGGCAGGGGAATCTGTGCAGTGCAAAAGTTGAAATTGAATGAAAAAAAAAAAAAAAAAAAAAAAAAAGATTCATAAACATCGACTTTTGGGGAAGAAACAGGGGAGAAAATATAGATGGCGAGATGATAATGGGGGTAAAGAAAATGGTAAACCAAAAAGGGGGGCAAGATCTAGATGACATTGAATAAGGAGTATGGGCATATATCGCGTTATGGACGAATCCAGTCGTCCGCTAGAATCAATCGAGACAAGCAGGACTGCTGGATATCGGTTGGTGTTTTTTGTTTCCCATGCCCAAAGAAATATGTCCAAGATTGAGCATAGGATGGCATGTCTTTTTATGTTATGTCATTCAACTGGTACCGTCAACCGAAGCGCCTCGGTAGACTAGCTGACAGTACCCCGCTTTTTTTTTTTTTTTTTTTTTCTTCTTTTTTGTTCGTCTCTATCTATTGGCCGTTAGTCGTCATGCCTGCAGCAGCCGCAGCAGCTTGGGCGTTAGCGGCTTCCATGGCCTTCGCGTCTGCCTCATGGAAGACAGCCTGGAGCACCTGCTGCTCTTCCACATTGAGAATCTTTGTCAGATTCTCATAAAGCTGAGGCTGCTCTTGTTGGAGACCTATCAACGTGGTTAGCAAGGGTTGCTTTTTATATAGTGCATTATGAGTTGTACATACCCAGCAAGACATTCTTGAATAAGCTGTAAGGTTCAACCTTGTCCAAAGGAGTCTCGAGGAGGCTCTCTTCGTCAAGCTCCTCTTCATCTTCATCGCCGTAAGATCCGAATTTTGAAGCCTGAATCATATCCGTTAGCCATGGTTTCAGATTTTGAAGACGAGCCACTAACCTCTTGGTTCAAGAAATCGATATAAGCGGCACTCTCGTCGGGAACATCCCCTTCAAGTCCTCCCTCGACTTCCTCCCCGGGCCACTCAATCTCGCCATCCCAGTCGTTGCCCTCTTCATCTTCCTCGCCTTCGTCCTCATAGGCGAAGTCGGACTCCCTGGTTGACTCTTCGCGATCTATATAGTACGTTAGCACAGCATCCTCAATCAGGTGGGTCTAAAAAGAAACATACTCCTCATTGCTGAGGGCAGGGTCTGGAAAAGTCTGGTGATACCCTGGAGTAACCGGGGCCAGCCCTGCTGCACACTAGCGGGAACATCGTTACCCTTCAGGGTCAGAAGCGAGCTGATAGCCGCAATCGACAACTTTTTGTCGTGTACCCGTCGGAAGCTGTCAATGCTAGAGAACCAGGTGCTGAAGAACTTGTTTGTCCAACCGCGGGATTCGAGAACCTGAAGACTGAGAACGGGGTTGTAGTAGATGGCATTGATGACCATCTCCATGAGATGGATCTTGTAGGACTTGGTCCTTGTCTCACCAGCGTCAATGACGCGCATTGCCAGCTCGATAAAGAGAGGAATGTATTGGTCAATACAACCCCGGAGATTCAACATGATAGTCTCTGCCAGTTTGCATCCGCATATCCGATCGACACCGCCAACCTTCTCGTCCCGGAAAATGTCCTCGACCATGCCAACGACGGCTGCGAGGTATGCTGGATTTTGGACAATCATCTGGGATCCATAGGTGACATAGTTGTCAAGTGCAGGGAGCATGTCCTCCAAATACAACTCAGCACCAGACTTGAAGGTCTTGTGGATCAGTTCGAAAGCCTGCCACATGGTGGGAGAGATCGACTTGGATGCAAAGGTGCAGCTATCAATGATCTCAAAGATCTCATTATAGAGATCATAGAGCTTGTTCTCAAGCGTGATGCTAATGACAGGCATGAGAATAGTCTCGAGGTGCAAGAGCACGTCTGGCGTGCTCTCGAGTGTGAGAATGAGGGTTCCGATGGTTTGCAGAACACCAAGAGCGGTAATACTCTTGTCGTCCAGGAAATCACCAAATCCATCATCGTCACCCTTGGCAGCGTTCCTCTCCAGAAGCTCACCGACAATACGCATGTAAGTATCACGCAGCTGCTCACTCAGCGCCACGGCGAACGGTGTAAGTTCAGCAGAGAAGACCTCAACGAAGTCCTCCATGACGTTGGCAAGAGCGTCGACATCAACTTCGTTGGCAAGCTTGAGGAGCTGTTGCATGATTTGTGGGATGTTCTGCTGCATCGAGGTTCTGATAATGTCGTGTCGGATGAGAGGTTGCAAGGCAAGAGACGCCTCAACCCTAACAGGCAAGTCCGGGTCGGTCATGGATTCGAGGATGTTCCTGTAGATGATCATGAGGTTGTTGGGGTCCTGGAAGTCGAGCTG
Organism: Aspergillus glaucus CBS 516.65; assembly: GCF_001890805.1. NCBI lineage: Eukaryota > Fungi > Ascomycota > Eurotiomycetes > Eurotiales > Aspergillaceae > Aspergillus > Aspergillus glaucus. The sequence continues at coordinate 390,318 of NW_019170470.1, read as the reverse complement.
TTCGAACTTTTCCAGAGTGTCGCAGGCACGAGCCCTGAGGAAGCCGTGGGGGCTGCGGAACTCGGGGAAGACGTGCCGGACGAAGAAGTATTCCACTTGGTCGGCAATAGGGCTCTTCTTGCCCAGGATGACAGAAGACAGGGAGCCGATCATGCGCAGGGCGCCCTCCTTCTCCCTTGGCAGCTTCTGCTCATCGGGTGCAGATTCGTATTTGCTGACCACGCCATTGACGAAGTGGAGGATGGAGAACGTCTGCTTCTTTCGGTTCTTCGTAAGCGCAACCAAGAAATTCGTGGCTGCGACGTCTGGAGCAGACACCTCCTCGTAGTAGTTCAGCTTCCGGTGAAGATACTCGGACGGATCTGTCTGGAAGAGCTCGATGTCTTCATCGGATTGGCACATGATCGGGAAGATGAAGTGAGCGATGAGGTTGTCCATGTGCGCCTTAAGATGGTCCCACATCACCTTAGGCTTGACACATTCTTCCAGGTAAATCAGGGTGTAGGAAAGCGCCGGGCTGCTGAGCCATTGACCGTTGACCCACTTGTCGATCTGCTGCAGGTATCCTTTGAGAATCTCCGGGGCGAAGGTGCTGATGAAAGTCTTGGCGAAGGGAGTGTAGTCGGGGGTGCTGGTCTTGCTCATCGTGGATGGGTTTCCGTATCTGATGGGGTAGAACATGCATTAGCACTGTGTCTGGCAAAGCAAGCGCGACAAATTCGAAGAAAGTACCTAATGAAAAGACGGTTCAAGTTGGCGTAAGACCACTTCTTGCACTTCCACCAATGGTTGAGCTCTCTCTCTTCCTTCTCTTCCATCATCGAATTGGCAGGAGGGTCCTTGGCGACGACTCGCAGAAATAGTGTACACCAGTCGACAGTCGCCTGGTGTGTCTGGAGGGCCGGCGAAAGTTCGAACTAAACGACAACCGTCAGTAAGCCGCCCTCTGTATACTTTCCGTCCGATTTGCGCAGGGGTTTGCCGTACATAGATCGCATGTTTATACGATTTAACAACAATGCGGAGCATCTCCGCCGCTTCCAAGCTCTCTTCATCGACGAGTCGCAATCCGATGTTCAGCAGCTGAGGGAAAGTGTGTTCGACAATCTTGTCGAATTCTTCCCTCTTGTCCCCACCCTTGAAACGGTACACACGGCAGATGGCCATCAAACACTGCAGGCCTGCGTACACCGAATTTGCGTCATTGGCACTCAACAGCTGGATCGTAATATCGAGGAACCCGGGCCAGTGTTCGGGGAAGTCATTTTGAAGGATTTTCTGCAGAAGAGGAACGAACTGGGCGCGAACATTCGGGGGCGTCGATGCCAGGGCCGGGATCAACCGTTCTCTAAATCCTGGTTTCTCCTCCTCGCGGATCGGTGTGCGCAGTGGGTTATCTTCGAGGGGTGCCCAACCCCGGTTGATGCGGTTCTTCAGGTAAACACCGGCTGTGATAAAATTATACACCGATTAGACTCACGCCATAAACTCCGTGTTTGTTATCGATAAGAGAAAAAGTAAGGGGGCGGAGGGGTCCTCAAAATTTTTGGGTTCCCAGCGGGGTTCGGGGGTAAAAAAAAAAAAAAATAAAAAATAAATAAAAAAATAGAGAGAAAAAAACATACCCGAAAGTTGAACGGCGTTGACCTGCTCCGCCTGCAAAATATCCAGAAGCGCATTTATAAACCCAGGCTGCGTCTCGGCCTAAAAATTTCCCAAGAAAATTTCGAAATCAGTATGGCCTCCCGGAAAGCTCCTTCGTACCACCACCACATACATATTTCAGATCCAATTCAGCCTGACGTCGACTATCCGCATTTGGGTCGAGCGTAGATTGTATGCGGTCTCGGAGGGCGGCGACGTCCATTTCGTACCAATATCAGGCCTCCAGCGCCAGTAATCCAACACCAGGAAAGGAAAGAAGAAAGAAGTAAGATAAGAGAAACGGGGAGGGAGCGCGGAGACAAGAAAAGAAAGAAAATAATAAAAAAACCCTCGATATGCCGTGGAGAGGCGGGCTATGGAGGAGGGACGAGGAGCAGAGAGGGTCGAAAAAGATAAGTTCAGTAGTATAGACGATTAGCCGGTGGTGCAAAAGAGGTACGGAGAAACATGGCACGTGTTGGCTGACTCAGCGGAGTAGGGCAGCCTTCCTCTTTGGGTTATCTGTCGATGTCGCAATATTTCGGAAGAACTATTGCTATTGAATAGTACGAATTGTGTATAATCTGCGATTGTCTAGTATATTTCATGGTCGAGATTACGTGTGTATTGATTTTGCGATCGGAATATGTAACATTTAGTTGACTTCAACATGATGGTCTGTTAATAGTTTGTTATCACAGTCCAGTAGCACATGGTCAGCCAGTTTAGAATCGGATGTTGTTTCGAGATTCGGCTAACTTGTATTGATGTCTTATTTAGCGTTGCGGGTGATTGAACCAGGGAATTGTGGATTAATACCTCATGCGGTTGGTTGTATGACAAGTTATGGAATAGATCATATTCACGAAGCAGTGGCAAGCATGTAGATAGGAAAGCTTGTATTGGATAGATTTGATGACGGCGGGTGGTGGAAGAGGGTTGGAAGTGGGCATTTAAGCAAGCAATTCTCCCTTTCATTCACTGGTCATTGTCAAGGTACAATCACGCGTTTTACTAATACTTTGTGCAGTGATTCTTGGTCTAGTTGTGAATTGATGCCTCATACCAGATACAATATTCTCAACCATACTCGGTATAGAGAGGATAACCCTATATACACTGTAGCCATGCAAAACTGAGGTAGAAATAAGGATGCCAAAACCCCATACACAACCTCGAAAAGCCAACGTAAAAATATTTACGGCATAACCTCTACATGTACAACGACGCCGCAAAAATCACATCCCGCTTAATCTGCTCCTGCGCCTGCTGCATCTTCGTATACAGCGACGGATCACCAACCAACTTCGCCGCGTTCTTCACCTCGCGACAAGTCTCATCCAACCGCGAAATGGTCCGCACGATAGTCCCCTCCATGACATCGGTAAGGTCCGTGATGCGGTTGAACGACATGCCTCTCGCCCATTCGTAGACAACCTCTGCCAATCCGAACCGCGGCTGACTGGCGAAGTCGTTGCTGTCTTCGCTGGATTGGATGACTTGGTGTTGGACTTGGAAGTCGTTGACTTTTTCGGAGATGCGGACGATGGCTTCTTTGCCTTTCTCCAGGCGGGGGGTTAGCGTGGGGACGTGCTCCGTCTTTTCTTGGAAGACGAATGCGGAGAGAAGGGCGACGATTTCTTCTGGTTCGTAGTCTGCGAGGACGTTTTCCAGGATAAGTTCGGTCAAGACGAGTTCGTCGGCAGAGTGGATCTAGTTAGGTGAGGTTAACATTCTGAAAGACATAACCTCGCTCCGGTCACAAGTTCATACCTCGCATGCCACCTTGCCCTTCAGCTGTACGCGAGACTGATCGTCGACGAATTCCAAATCTTTTAACACTTGAATGCGCTGCTCATAATCAGGTAGCAGCTGCAAGTTCTGATCCGACATCAACTGCTTCAACTGCGTGATGTTCTCCTTGACCTGCCATTCGTCATGTTGCATCTCAAACTACGAAATGTTAGCATCCAGACAACAACATCCAGGTATTACAAATGAAACTTACGTGTTTCAAAAAGTTCGGGCATTCCAGGCATCGACAAGTCTGCGAAACAGTCGCTTGTTCCTGTCGCTTCTCGAGAATGTCTCTCACTTGAAGCTCCTTGATCCGAGTCCAGTCCAACTCATCCCAGACGGGGCTAGTCCAAGATGAGCATAGCTTAGACAGCTCTTTGTCCGCAAATTTGATCGCCTCTGCAAGATCCATAAGTTAGATTAACGGTAATATTGAGTGGTTGAATTACTTTATACTTTACCTTTCTTGATGTTCAGGTACCAGATCGGTCCCCCGGTTTTTACCATAGTGTTGGTAAGGCATTCAACGTCCGTAAGCGGGATCTTGCAGACCTTCAGCGTCATCTGAGCCGCACGCTGTGGTAGACTCTGTAACAAATGTCGGAAACCAGGAAGGAAGGGAAGAATATCGCTCGGGTGACGCTTGGTGCTGATTGTTCCAATTTCCAGGACCTGGACAGTGGGCGTGGCACCGCCGCTAACACCTTCGCGAACTATGACACCGGCAGTTCGAATTCCGTCCTGTAGAGTAGTCAGTAACTTAAGTATCGAGCTAAATGGTTTAAGGCAAGTTCCATGCCTTTCGATACACAATCAGCCGCTTGAGCATAAAGAGGCGCTTCCCAACGGGCGATGCAAGAAGTCCAACATGAAGCTCGTCAGTCAATTTCTCGTATTCCATCGCTGCACGGTGACAAGTTTCCAGGTCGATGTCGCAAATGCCACAGGGTTCACGCTTGATCTTCGCCAAACTAGCTTCCGACAGCTGAACCTGCTTTTCGTGCTCAGGGAGCAGAGCCTGCGTGGCGTTTTCACTGAAACTCCGCTTGATCATTTCCTCAATCTTCAGAGCCTCCACACGTAGCAGGTTCAAGATCATATTGTACGTGAGCCTGAACTGGGACCGGAGTTTGGTCGGATCACCAAGGATCATCTTCCTCAGGGCACCAGCGGGGGGCGCCTCGTCTCTGCCAGCGTTCACAATAATCACATAACCGACAGTATCGAGACCTCTACGACCTGCACGTCCAGCCATTTGAGTGTATTCACCGGGTAGCAGGTCTCTGAAGCTCTTGCCATCGTGCTTGCGGAATCCGGAGAAGACAACTGTACGAGTGGGCAGGTTGAGACCCATAGCGAATGTCTCGGTGGCGAACAGGATCTTGACCAACGACCTCGCGAACAGAATCTCAACGATCTCCTTCATGATTGGCAGGAGGCCTCCATGATGCACAGCGACACCCCTACTCAACAAATCACGAAGTCGCAGAATCTGAGGAAGCGACCTATCCTCTGGCTTAAGCCGAGTAAGCGACTTCTCAATGAACATGTGGATGAGACTCTTCTCCGAAGCGTTACAAAAGTCTTGGTTCGATAATGAGTCCGCGTTATCCTCACATCGTTTCTTAGAGAAGACGAATATGCAGCCTGGCAACAAGTTCTCTTTGCTAAGATGCGAAACGAGATGAACCCAGATGGTCTTGTCCTGCGCAGCACTGGTCCGGCCCCCTCCTCGTCCTGTGCGGGCGATATTGCCAGTACCTCTGGATGCAGGTTGTCCTCTGCCACGTTGCTGTCCGCCTCCACGTTGGGGTCCACCGCGTCCATTTCCTCGAGGGGCGCCTCGGCCTTGTTGCTGCCCACGCCCTCTACCCTGAGCACCTCCTCGTTGGGCCTGTGACTGCGCTTGCGCTTCAGCAGCCTTCTGCGCCTTAAGTTTGTCCCTCCCGGATATAATTTCGTCAGCATCCTTCCAGCCGCTCTCGATGAATCTCTTGTTGGAGTCGACGATCTTGTGCTTGTCTTTACCTGCCCAGAGATAATGCTCGAGGGGAACAGGTCGCTTCGCTGTAGAGATGACATAAATGTCCTTCTTCTTTGTACGGCCTACCCAGGAGGCAAACTCCTGAGTATTCGGAACAGTGGCTGACAATAGAATCAGTGTGACATGTTCTGGCAACATGATAATGACTTCTTCCCAGACAACACCTCTTTCCAGGTCATTGACATAGTGAACTTCGTCGAAGATCACAAATTCAACATCTCGAATCAGATCTGCTCCTCTATAGAGCATACTCCGTAGAATCTCAGTTGTCATGATTAGACAGCTCGCCTCTGGGTTAATCTGAACGTCACCCGTCAAGATACCAACATCCTCGAACTCGTTCCTGAAGTCTCTGAACTTCTGATTACTCAAAGCCTTGATAGGAGATGTGTAGATCGCCTTCGTCATATGCTTCGCAGCCAAAGAGATGGCGTACTCGGCCACGACAGTTTTTCCTGCTGATGTATGCGCTGCGACAAACACCGAGTCGCCAGATTCGAGATGATAAACAGCTTCCTTCTGGAAGGTATCCAGCTCGAAGGGCCATTCCCTAGCCATATCCGGAACGAGTTCACGGAAGTTCGGAATATCCTTGTTAACGTCCACGACGTGTGCCCATTCTCTGCCCACTTTCTTTTGAGCTCCAGCCAGCAGAGGAGCACGGGGTTCCAAGGCCGGGAACTCGACGGGTAGAAGGGAATCAATATCCTCCTCTTCGTCAAGTTCTTCATCCTCAACTTTCACCCCACCCTCGTCCTCCGAAAGTTCTTCCTCCTTCTGCTCGACATGTAAGTTGCTTTCCTCCTGAAGAAGCGCATGCTCGACTTCCTTGTCACCCTCAGTAGTCTCTTTAGTCTTCGCCTCGTCGAATTTCAATCCACGCGAGAAACCCGGCGCAATTTCCAAAAGACCACCTTCGGCCCCAAAGTTGATTATTCGGTCCAGGCCTGGTTGTTTCCCTCCAGCCCGTGACTGTTCAGCATTTTGTGTTTCGGTCTCGTATTCCGCAATGGCTTCAACGCCGTCTAGTCCACCTGGCGCAAACGGGAAGAATCCCGCCGCACCTCTGACGAAATCAGCACGGCCGGCTGGTCGACGGAGTAGTGATGTGGAGTTCTTCGCGTTCGCGCTGGTTGCAGGGACGGTGACTTCATGGTAACCGGTCACGCGGCCTTCGAGGCCTTCGCGGTCGAAGCGGGTGATGGTACGAGTCTGGGTAGGGGCGATCTCGAACAAGTCCGTGTAGTCTGCTGGAACATCCCATCTCCTGCAATTTGATTGACGAACATCAGCCATTCCAATTCCATTCACATTATGAAAAAAGGTCATAGATGACCCAAGCAACAACCGACCTCTGCAAATGATTCAACCATTCCGTACTAAACCTCGAAGACGGCGTCAAAAATTCAGCCTCCAACGACGCCTTCAGATCTTCCGCAGTCTGCTTCGTCCTCTTCCGCGGCCTGTGATTCTCATAGGTACCATTCTCCTCCTCAGTAAGCCGGGCGTCGAACACTGACCCGCTCGACTGTTGAGCGTTCAGGTTCAATTTCGCCAAAGTCGAAGCCAGAGAATCCGCCATCCGGTCGATCGTCACGGCGACTTATTCACTCCGGGAGATAGCCAATGGAGGCTGCACGTCGATTTGCAGCTTCTGGTCGTATAGTAGGAGCTCTGTGTCTAGATGGAACGGTGGGACGAGTAAGTGGGCTGCAGTTGTTGGCGGCGATGAGCGGCAGTATGGATGCTGGTGAATCTGCCCGCACACACATTTTCGCTGACGTCGTGGGTGTGGGGCGGCATCGCATACGTACTTGATTTTCTAGACAACTCGAAGGCTTTCCCTTTCCGTTTTAGTGCTCACCCCTCGCCGCTTTTTGCTCACTGCGTAGACCTGAGCTGATCACTGAGTAGGGGCTGAGCAGAGGGGTGAGTAGCCTGACTAAGGTAGCCTCAATAAACTCAACAAAGCGATGGCACCATCAATGGAACAGGGAATCGAGGTCATCATTCCTTCTGCTCCGCTTCTTACCATGCCAAATTCTCCCCAGAGATAGTGGGGTAAACTAAGCTCCCATGAAGATTCAATTCGCTCCAGAGATTATCCTATGTCTGGGAGCGTGCTTCTAGCTCTCAAGAGCAGGATCAGCCATCCTAAGATCCAGTCCAGAACTCCTAGGAGTCTGAAAAATTCCAGGAGCAAGCAAGGCCGTGCGGAAAACTAAGGGCATAGAACCAATCATCACAAAAGCTTACTGCGTAGGATGACAACAGTAAATGATCCCTACTGTGTAACGCCGGAGTGTAGGACTTAGGCGTTTTATGTAGGATAATGAACGAATCACTTGATTCTCTATCTATGAGCATAATAGTCTGTTTATATCTGAGCGTTTCGATGGTGTGCCGATAGCGAGCTCTTATCCAAAGCTGTCAACACTTTGGTACCGATGTATGCCTGATCCCTCAGACCGCCATGCTCGCGCGGTTACATACTGGCAAAGTGTTATATCCCAGTACATTCTCAGATAAACCTTGTTATTCCACGCTGGATGATCAAGCTGAAGGTATCGGAGGGTTGGTAGATCGAACAGATCAAATAGAACCTGTAGCTTAATGCCTCCGGAGCGGTTAGGAGACTCAAATGAGTGAGTGTAAAAGTCGCTATTCTTGTAAAGATCTCCATGTCCGACAGTTCAAGCATTGATTGATATATCACTGTGAACTGGACAGCGGTTGCATGCGACATGATTCAACATCCAGCAACAGAATTCTACGTCCCGAGAGGTGTTCACCGACATGTCCAATATGCGGATATGTTGTCGCAGGTGCGGCTTATTCCTCATGTGTTTAACTGGCTACCTCATAGTCTGGAAGTCGCGAGTGTGGTTCTTGTACACAAGGTGAGAGTACAGAAACATCTCAGCGATGACCTTCCACAACTTGCAGACCAGCATCACGGGACGCCATTTTCGGTAGACAGGTAGTTCAAGGGAGTCAAAATATGAAAAGATGATATGCAACACTTCCACGGGAAGTGATGGTGCTGGGCTTGCAAGCTTTGGCAGACTTTCTGCAACCGCCTCCTCCATTGTGAGCAGTCCAGTAGGTCAAAATGAAACTGAAACAGCGAAGAAAATGAATAATGGGGGAGGAAAGTAAACACAGTGAGAACTTGAATCGCTGGCAGCCAATGGCTTAGTAAGGTCCCTTGTGCAAATGCAGGGGTTCATTCAGCCTTGTTGGTAAATCCTTTGGAGAAGTAAGTCATGCATATCAAATAGCAAACACTTTTCTTTCTTTAGCTATCGGCCTACGGAGCAAAAGCAATACCCAGTGTCAAGCATACCATGTCCAGCCAATATGGCTCTTTAGCCATTAACTTGCAGCGCAATGTAATCTCCATGTACCACAATGAATAAAAGCCATATCTGCACCCATGAGACTAGATAATGTTAGTAGAACTTCCCATGCTACGGCTAAGGTAAGATCTTCGGAGAGTAGTACTCACAAGAGCGTAGTCACAAGCCCACTAATTGAACAATGGCACAATGAGTAGGTTTGAGACAAAGATAATAACACCACCGTGAGCGTAGTAAAGGCGGCAGCAGTTAGCCAGATGCGGTGAAAAGCTGATTCAGCACGCTGAAAGGGTCCTAGTTACTACTACTATTGTAGATGTTTTCTGCGGAAGCCTGGAGACTTTCCCTTTCTGTTTTCAGTCCGAGTCCTCGCCGCTTTTTGCTCCCTGAGCAGTCCGGAGCGATCAGGGAACCGCGCCGGAGCGATTCGGGAGTGTACCTCAATTGCCCAGGCTTGGGTCACTGCACCCCCGACAAGGGTCCCAGATAAAATGTGCAAAGCCAAGCTTTTAATCTCAGCATGCCCAGCGACTGTCTTCGAGTTGCATGAGAAGTTGCATTCGTAGTTGATATTCTCGGATTTGGTTATATTTGCCGTGCTTTAAAGATGATAACTGTGATTTGTGAATATAACATTGAGGGTTAAGACCGTTGTAGCAAATCATGCGACCATAGGGTGTGGAAAACAGGGCTGTAATTAAGCCACATGTTAAGTTGAATCACTAGTTACGTATGAGATACTATGGAATAGAGGATGATATCCAATATAACAAATGCATCACTGGTCTCGGTCCGACTATTATTCCTTATCACCATAAGGCGGTCGCGGGTGGCACTGCCTATAATATGGAGGCACAAACTCCACTTTTTCGCCATCCCATTCTTCCTCCTTCCTAATAGTACATACCTACTCCATAATCACCCTAATCATAGTTCTTCCCGGTTTTTCTAGATTCTCTGGCCTAGTACAATGAACAGAAAGAATGAGATTCAAGCTTTGTTCGAAAAATCCAGACAATCGTTCAAAAAAGCCTTCCCGGCCTCAAGAAGGATTCAGCAATTAGAAGCCTACCTTGAAGACGAGAGTCTAGGCCACCGGCATGTCAATATCCGCGCCGCGCTTCACATGTACAAGACAGGGCAACTCGAATATGGATACGGGTCTACCGTTTTTGCGGGAGGACGAATCATATGCATGGATGCCATTCCAAAGGAGTTGATAATGGAGCCAAAGTGGGCAGAGGTACGTTGCATTTTCGATTCTCTTTCACTGAATAATCTAATATTAATCTAATACTTTCTGGACAGGGCTTAGGAACTCAGCTTGGAAGCTCCGCGCCCGTGTCCTCGGAGTCTAAGGCATCGAGAACAAGTGAGCAGCCTCGGGTATTGGAAGAGAGTAACCAGCCAGACGTAACTATACAGAGGCTATGAACTTATCAGAGATCAACAAGTTGAATCCTCAAGGCTCTAGAGACTCAACTCGCACACTATACATCGTATGACGACATCGGTAATGGTACCCACATGGTTAGTATTGACTTTTCTGTATGTATAAAAATATGCTAAATTTGATCAGATGGCTGCACTCATCCGACTCCTTCCTCTATTTGGCGGAGATCCGAACCTAGTCCACATCATTACTTTCATCAATGATACGGGGTCGTCCTTCCTAAGCTTGGACCCATATGATCTGCTTGCTATTGGCCACACCCCCTACTATGCGGGAAATCTTGGGCTTACTGAAGTGCTGACTGCTAATGGCACTGTGCTAAGAGACAGAGTAATGGTTCAAATGCAGCTCCTTGACGCTCTCGGAAACCCCATATCTGATTGGTTCGTTGAGGATGCAGTTCAAGCCCCGTTATTTCCAGGTACCGAGCGTTTGTCAGGCCACAAGATGCGAAACTTTGTACTTTGGCACTGCTCCTGGGAATGGCAGTCTTCATGTTGCTGAGAAAAAACACGGACTTGTCAGACAGCTCCCCACTGTGTAGTGTTCTCTGCATGATACTTTCTGTACCTGTCTTTCTCTGTGTCTGTCTGCTCCTCTCTTCCCCCTCTTTTCTTCTTTTTTTTTTATTTTTTTTTATGTCTGACCCAGGGGAGAAGGGAGATACTGGAAGCGAATCTTGTACAATAAGTATGGTGGGTGAACAGAAAACAGGATACTGGAGTAATGAACATAACAGTTATGTAAAGCAGTGCACTTCATGCTTGAGACAGGCCTCCTAGGCCAGTTTCAAACTCTACCAACCACATACCGAGTCACAACAACAGACTTGGGGCAACCGGCAGCATAGCGCAGCCAAGGTTACGCGCTTGCAAAAGTAGGGAAGGAAACGAGATAGTATCCAACAAGCCCATGGATCCTCGTGGCCATGGGAACAGCGGCACGAAAACCAGCAGCACGGGATATACAACACGCGGAATGAGATATCAGGATATGTGTATAAAGGCGACGATGTACATAGCGACTACCATTACGGCGGCTT